>NC_056730.1:528917276-529049776 GCF_019279795.1 Protopterus annectens | reverse complement strand
ATATGGGTTTACATTTAAGCTGGTGAGTTTGTCTATGCTGCCCGAGTGGGGTATTGTGTCAAAGGCTTTTGCAAGGTCAAGGTAGGTTGTGTGAACTGCCTTACCCTCATCGATGGCCTTAGTGACTGTTTCAAAAAAGTTCAAAAGGCAGGATCTGCCCTTGACAAAGCCAAATTGAGTAGGATCCAATGTCTGTAGGTCCCCAATGTCTTTGTTTATGAGTTCCATAATGATCCTCTCCATAGCTTTGCAGACCAGGCTCGTCAAGCTTATGGGGCGCTAATTTCCAGGGTCCGTAGAAGCACCGCCTTTGTGAAGTGGGACCACTGTTGCCGTACGCCACTCTTTGGGTACGTATCCTGTAGTAAGGCTAAGATTAAACAACAGCTTATGTGTGGGTTTAGTTCCTCTTGGAGTTCATGTAGCACACAGCCCGGGACACCATCCGGTCCCATTGATGCTGTGTTTTTAGCTTTAGAGAGGGTGGCTCTCACCTGGGCATCTGAGATGTTAGGGAGGCTACACTCTGCTGGGATAGTTATTTCTCCTTTTGGGGGGAGGGGGAGGAGAAATTTGCACTGAACCTGTCTGCCAGAATGTTGGCAATGTCAGTGGGTTCAGTGTATTTTGTGTAATTTTGGACTAACTCTGAGCATATCTGGGAGTTTCCACCCAGGTTTCTAACATAGCTAAAGAAGGCCTTGTGATTGTCTTTTGCGATTTTTCTCTCAAAGTTAGCCTTGGATGATTTTATGAGTGATCGTAGTTTTTTGCTAGTACTGATCAGAGACGCCTTCCCTTTTAGGGATTTTGCTCTGGCATGTAGTAGCTTCCTCCTCCTGTTGTAAAGTTTGTTTATGGCTGGGGTCCACCAGACCGGGCGCCTGCCTTTGGGGGAATGGGTCTTGGTTTTATTTGGGATTGCATGATCCATGCATTCTTGAAGGTGCCCATAGAAGGCATTTGCAAAGGATTCAGCAGTGTGGGTTGTGGTTTCCACTGGCCCAGGGGCCTTGAAGGATACCACTTCAGTCTTAAGAAGTGTGAAGTTTGCTTTTGAGAAGTTCTTCACTGTTGTCTTTTGTGCAGGGGTGGGGGCGGGATGTGGATTTCCAGTGAGATTAATTTATGGTCTGATCTTACCAAAGAGGGATATACTTCCAGTGTGGAGCATTTTGTCCCCATGTTTGTGATGATCAGGTCTAGTATATTGTCTCCTCTTGTGGGAATGGTGACTAGTTGGTCCATTACATTTGAGTTTATGAATTCTAGGAACCTTTGGGCTAGGGTGTTGGGGCTTGAGTAATGTTCCCAGTCTATGTTTGGGTAGTTGAAGTCTCCCAAAATGATGGTATTTGGAGAGACATTCATACTCTCCAGTGTCTTCAGGAAGGCTGTGTGGGGTTCCTGAGTTTGAGAGGGTGGTCTGTAGCATGCTACAAACTGTAAGGCAGTTTTGCCTATGGTTAGTTGCACCTGGATAGTCTCTGATGCTTCGTGCATTGCCACTAACCTGGAGGTGTGGGTATCTTTGATGAAAATGGATACTCCCCTTTTGTGGTTCTGTCCAAGTTTTGGGGCTGGAAAGCATGATATGAGGTAAAACCTGATAGTGCTGGGGTGCTCTCAGGAGCCTTGAACCAGGTTTCAGTCACTGCACAGACATCGATGTTCTCCATACTGAGGAGGGCTTGAGGGCATGCATCTTGAGGTTTAGACTTCTGGCATTGAGCAGCATTACCCTTAGTTTTCTTCCACTTGTGTTTTCTAGGGAGGTAGGTTTGTCATTTGAGCCTTGTCTAAAAAGGCACTATGGGGGTGGCAAGAGCCTTGGTCAATATCCGGCAGCCCAGCGGTGACAGGTGCAAGCCATCCCTTGTGAAGCAGCGTGGCTTGTCAAGCATGTCATCCCAAGCAGACAGACATTGGATCCCCTTAGAATGACACCAGTAATTAAGCCAATTGTTAAAACTGATCATTTTGTCTTTGTACTGTGGCATCATTCTTGGTGAGGGTAAGATGCTGCTCAGGGTCAGGGTCATACCGGCCTGGGCTACATAATCAGAGAGCTCCTCTATGTCTCTTTTCATGTAGTCCAGGGAGGTACGTCTCAGGTCGTTCACACCGGCATGTACAATGACTGAGTCATATTTGTACTTGCTGTGGAGTGACCTGAGTGCTTGTGTTATGTGGCGGATTCTATCTCCCGACAGGGTGCTTACTGTGACCTTTTCCTTGTTCAGTCTGGTGAGCGGGACGTCAGTGTGTCTGACTATGGAGTCACCTATTACAATTGTGTCTGGCATGTTGTTTGGCCTTAAGGGCTGTGACTGTTTAGCACACTGACTTTGTGAACTATGTGTTGCAAATGCTATGTCTTGAGGTGGTGGTTGCTTGGGTGTATGCTTTGCAGGCCTCTGTTGTTTTGGTAGATTTTTAATCAGTGCCTCCGAGTATGTTTTTGTGTGTTTATGTGTTTGGTTTGTTGTTGTGATAGTTCTATGTGAGACTGGGTTTGTGGTGTCCGTGGTTACCTTCTCCTCCTGACTGGTCTTGCCAGTACTGAATTGAGAGAGCTCAGCCTCCAGTTTGGCTATATAGTTGCATCTCTCGCATATATTTGTATTTGTTGGGAGGAGGAGAGGGTTGTCTGTGTACATGAGGCAATTGTAACATTGCCTCAAGATTCCCAGATTCACCAGCTGAACAGGAGAGGACGCCAGCAACTGACCCTTCGACATGCTAGAAATAGTGAATAAGATTGCTGTGTAACTAGAGTCAGAAAGGACCTATAGGGAGATGTGTACGCAACAGAATTTAGGTGAATGAAGTACTTTCTTTTGTTTAAGAGTGCTTTACCTGTATAAAAATGCTTTAGGAGCAAGTGCTGTGCTTTTCAGATAGAGTATAGGCTGTTTAGATTGCAAGTAGAACAGTTCTAAGGGAAAAATTGAAGAGCAGACTTGGCGGAGCCAGAAAAAGTTTAACCTTGTTTAATGCAAAGGCAGATTTTAAGCAGTGAACTACAAAAGAGCTAGGATTGGTCCCAAACAACCAATTACTACAGCTTCTTGTGCTGAGGTCACTTCCCCCAAGGACAGGTAGGCTGCTCAAGGCTCCCCACTCCCACTGGTGAGCAAAGAACTTCCTTCTATCCAAGTAAGTTAATGGACAACACAGGAACTACACCACAGCCCAGAATACAGCAATGCCTGTATACTGGTCTAAACTATAGATTCATAGGTTCATAGATTAGTACTAGGCTAACTGCCCTTGCGAGCCATTTTGAGCCTAGCCAATTATCCCTTGTGAGACTCAAATTCTGCACCTTGTGTTTTTAAGGCAAACACCTTAACCATTAGGCCACCCACCCAACCCTAGACCATATGATCATGATTCTGAAGTGTAACTATATATATATATATATATATATATATATATATATATATATATATATATATATACACACACACACACACACACACACACACACACACACACACACACACACACACACACACACACACACACACACACACACACACTCACACACACTTACTTAGATACGGGTAGAAAGCAAACTCTGTTTTTTTTTGGTCTATCGCTAGTTAATTGCTGTGAATTCTTTGATGAGCTGGAACTGCTCAATGACTGTTACAGAAAACAAGGAATATGTGTTGAAATGTTTCTTCAGAAAGGTACTAGAATAGAGAGATAATAATGAGTTTCACAAAGAAATTGATGTGTTAAATGAACATCTTAAGGAAAAGGGGTACTCAAAAGAAAACTTAGGAAAAACTAAGAACAGCATACTATCCAGTAGGGAAGCCAGGGCTAGACCATGGTTTTCTGATAATAAAGAACAGCAGGGAGATAAGTTGAAGACATCTGATAAATATGACAAAAAACCCAAGGTAATGCTATGTTATAGTAATAATGTGTATGGGATATGTGACATTATTAAGCAAAACTGAAAGATACTAAGAAGTGATAGTAACCTGAAAGATATTTTAGATGAGAAAAGTAGATTTACTTTTAAGTGAAACAGTAACCTAAAAGATATGCTATGCATAGAACCTGGGTTAAAAAATAAGAAGGCTAACAATGCTTCCTCTGCACATATGAGAACAGGGACCTTTCCCTGCAGACATTGTAAAGCATGTTAAAATGTGAATGATTTAAATTACTTTATACATCCTGTTACGAACAAAAAATATACATTTGAGTTTTATGCAGATTGCCACACAGAAAATGTGGTTTATTTGGCATTCTGTAAGTCCTGTCTGAGTTTTCATGTTGGAAAACTAATTGTAAGTTAAAAACAAGAATACTGCACCACTTGTCATCTATTAGACAGAAGGATAAACACAATGCATTATACCAGCATGTTTCTAGCTTTCCAGATCACACTTTTGCTTTTATGGTTCTGCATGTTGCACAGATGAAAAAAAGGGGGGGGCATTGTTAATGATACAGAGTATGCAGAATTAAGATGGATCATACAGTTGGCTGCTGATAACCCACCTGGGTTAAATAGTTCTGTGCTTTTAAAACCAGCCCTAAAGAAAAGGCGGGTCAAGTATAGAAAGTGACTGGTTGTTTTTAAAATTGTTTTAGTATTTAAAGATTGCCATGGTTATGTGAAGTTTGTCTGATGAAGGTTTTTTTTTAACCTGAAAGCGCTTATGTTTTATAATAAAAGAATACGGCCAGTTTGGACTCTGTTTCATTTGTTTTTGGATCTGTTACTGAAACATCAGTTGACTTTAAATTAAATAACTGTTACATTTAAAAGCAGTTAGAAAAGCTGCATGATGCTAAGCAGTGCTTAAACATGTTAATGGTCTTTTCCAGTTTGCATGCTGCTAAGCTTCACTTAAATATGGATTGTATGACTTTGTGTAATGCTAAGTGACACGGCATGTTTTTGAAAGTTACAGTATGACGTGCAACAGCAGGAATGTAACCTATATAAAGGCCAAGAGTTGGGGAATTTCACATCATTCCATGGAGTCTGACCTTGACTGTGGGTATGGCTGCTGGAGATGGTGAGGGAGTGTATTTTAGGGCACAAAAATTGGGTGTGCAGGAGTCCAAAGTGTTTATTGGATTCCTGGTAGACTGATACGGACCCCAGCTGCTGCAGGATTATGAGGGCTCAGAGTTAAGTCTGAGGCCTGGCATCATTTTGCCAGGGACCTAACCAGTGCTACTGGTATCCGCTACACTGGTAAGCAGTGTCATCACCACTATGATGACCTAAAATGTAGGAGGAGGGGTACCATGTGGGTTCTAATTTGACACCAAACACAGGTATGCATGCGTATAAATGCACAGTTTCACACAACATGGCTCAATAAAAGTTTTAAAGGAGATGGTGGTCTGAAATTGTATTGTTTAAAATAAAACGTTCAGTCTTCCTTGCTTGTGGGTTTTAATCTCATGGCAGACAACTGAGAAATGTCCAGCTGTCTAGTGTAATTAGTGTACACAAACATACCGCTCAACCATCACGATTTTTGCAGACTGTAATGACTACTGCTCCATATGTCTGGTCCTTTGATTTGCAGATTTATGACATTACTTGAAATGCAATTTAATGGCAAATTTGTTATCAGAACACCTTGTTACTAATGTATGAGCACACTATGTGAAAATGTTCCCTGTTGATGTGCTTTTGTACCACCATTTTGTATGGCTTGGCCCATAATGTCCCATGCTAAAAGGTTGAGAGCTATGTACCTGCAACATCATCTATACAAAATAAACAGTCAGTGTTCTCACAAGTGAAATCTAACATATTTAGAAGTATGCAGTCGTAGTCTGTGTAGTTATATTATTTGTGAAGTTACTAATAGTCTTTTTTTCTCTTTCACCCCACCCCTTCTCTTCTATTTATTAATTCTATTTATTATTATAATTTGATATTATCATATTATTTGTAATTACCTCTTATGTCGGCCATATGTAGAGTTTAATATTGGTTTGCTGTTAAAAAAAATGTATTTACGTTATTTATTGTTGTGTTCCTCATTGTATTCTTTTCAATTTCTTTCCATGACTCATTATTGTTTTCTCTTATGTGATTAATTACACTTGTTTGGTTATGTTTATTTTTACTTCTGTTTATATTTAATTTACCACAGAGCAACAAGGTAGGCTGGTTCCTGGTGAGACCCCCTACTCTGGCTCCTCTGGACCCAGCACATCTGGGCCACAGCCTGGTGGTGGCCCCTCTGCTGCCCCTGAACTACCTGTTTCATCAGGTAGTTCTGCCACACGGGTTGGGGGTGGTCCCCCCTCTTGGAGTGGAGGTGAAAGGGGTGCTTTTCTCACACATGATGAACTGCCAGGTATGGTGCATGGTCTGGTATGCCAAACTGTTGGTGCATGCCTATGCCATATGGAGAACATGCTGTCCATACTGGTGGGGCAGTCTGACCCCAGTGTTGGCATCAACCACTGCCTCCACAGGAGCAGTGAAAGTTTAGTGCTGACAGTCTCTTGGGTGAGGACTTGAGTCACACTGCTGCCATGTCTGATGTCCATGGGGCTAGAATTCCTCAACCAAGGTGTTCACCCCTCTTGTGTCACACATCATCCCTGTCTGCTGTCTTGTCTGTCTGCAAAAGCTTCCTCACCTATCCAACTTACCTCCCCCACACATACCTATGCCCCTTCCCCAACATTCTACTCTCACCTTAAGTAAAGAAAAATGGGCACCTGTCCCCCCAAAAATATTGTCCCATACATAGCTCTCCATTTTGTACACATATCCACTGCACACACTTAATTTGGTCCAATTGGCTTGACAACACACTTATTCTGTCATCACCCCTCTCTCTGGGAGTGATAGTAAAAATTCAGCTAAAAATTGTTAAAGTGCACAGTTGTTGCCGTAGAAGAAATGGATAGCTATGGTTCTTTCCTACACCCTTCCTGCACATACCTACCTACCTGCTTTTCACTATGTTTTTCTCCCTGCTTGTTCCCCATTTTACCACTGTCCTATCTCCCCATTTTTCTTTTCTTTAAAGATTTTTTGCATAATAATGTACTACATGCAGCATCACTAAGCTAAGCTAAATGGCAGTATAATGATATATGTATTTGAAAAAATAGTAATCACATCCAAAAATTACACCTGTACCCTATTTCAAACCTAAGACAATTGCACCTGTAGAACAGTGCATCAACCCACCAAGCCACATAGCCAGTTGATTAAGACAAGTGTTTTAAGCAAAATATAATACTTGTCATGTTCCCATCATTAAGCATATTTAAGCAATGCTGCACATCAAGCCACATTGCACAAATCAGCTAATAGATTAATGGAAAAATAGTAGTGTAACTGGGACTCTGGTAGAGAAAAACATCACCATAAAGCCATACACATAAGAATAGATGCAAGTGAGGTATGTAACATCAGGCAAGTGAACAATTATATCTACAACATGTAAAAATACACCTGCTACAACTGTGACTCAGTAGCTCAATCTGTTAAATGCTGTGAAAACATTAATTTATGGTTCTTGGTTCAAATACAACTGTGTCTAGCATTTAAACTACATGTATGTGTACATCATCAGTATAAATTCTGAGATGTATGATTGTCTCTTCACCTAGTTAGCCACCCAAAGCAGTACATTTGAATGCCTGCTTCTAAATAATTGCAGTCAATGGCCTACAGATAGGAACACATTTAAACTATTCATATTACAACATAAAAAAGTGCATAGAATGCCAGGTCATGCATCAGTATGAATTCCCAGAGGATTTTGAAGTATGTAATTAAAATGAGGCACAGTTATAACAGACTGCAGCCCACAATGATTTGCTAGTGATATTATAGACAACCACAGCAACACAAGTTACATACATATATGTAGGTCATGCTAGAAACAATGGCTGCCAGCACACACACTCCAGATGACTACCATGACATAACATATGACTTGGTAGTTATCCGACTGGTTGACATAATGGTTAATGTACCCCCTACCTTGTTCTGGGATACAAAAAGCATGTTTCCCTTTAGTCTGTTAATGATACCTTTGGCTAACATACTTACCTTAAACACATACCTCATACCTTACTTTTCAGTGGGCTGGGTTCCCTCATTCTGGCTCTGGCTGTACACCAAGGCTGCCACAGGTCACACCTTTACTCTTAAGTGTTGTTGCCCTGCACATTCTTCAGCCTCTCTAATGATGCCTATTGCCTGCAGCATCACCAGCAGCTTCAGCCTGTAGTGCACACATCTGTATGTAACAAATAGCTGCTGCAAGCATTTCTTCTGTGCTGATATAATCCCTACCCCAGTAATTTCCAGCCCAAAATGTGAGAAAGGGGATGGAATCTACATGCCTTATATATCACTGAGTAGTTGCATGGGATTGGCTGATTATACTGCAAATTAGCTGTGTATGCTTCATGTAGCATTCCTGAACCACAGATTGGTTCAGAGGCAATCACCTGCTAATGAGAACCATCTTAAAAAGGTAAACACCTAGCTATGGAAACCATTGTGCATGAGCGTTAGTTTGTATGCTTAACTCATTCACACAGTCATATAGGTTTATCTTTCAGCAGAGGAGTTTTGTACTCCATCAGGCAAGTAACCATTTTGTTTTCAACATGATGCATGTTTGAATATACTTGGAGGAATAGGGATTACATCAGTAAGCCTTTCTTATAAATGTACTGATGACATGCCAGTGATCTCTAGCTGTGTTACACCTACAGAGGATATAGAGTACAGCAAGGGTATAATGCTGTCTGTTAACTAGGTAGACAGATCTCCTGGATACTTTCTTTATTAGCAGTTGTGGTAGTAACCTGCTATTTGGTTGGGACTGTTGTTCATACATATGTTATGGTGAGGGTTTCCCTGCTATGAGGCAGACTACAATGGATTTCTGCATTTGTTGTGTGATAATACATAAGTATCTGTCATGTCACAAACAGCAGTGGGTCACTATTGCCACTATTCTAGTTGCTTCCACAACCTTTGTATGTTTGGCACACTGTTGATTAAGAGATGTGTAATCAAGCAGGGAATACTAATAGGCTTCATTTATTGCTGTATCTCTACATATTCTACTCCCATGTATGTGATCCTGGCATGTATTCTCATTTATTTGTATTTCAGGAGATATCATACATGCCAAATGCCATGCATCTTTCACTGAGTCAGAAAACAACCTCATTATTAAAGCCTTTAGAAAACACCACCAAGTCCTGCTGTCCAGAGGGAGGGCAAATAGGCAAGAGCGTACAGCGTTGTGGGACAAACTAGTGCACAACATTAATGCTGTGGGTCAGCAGAATCACACATATAAGCAGGTGTAACACCTTGCCACTGACATGATCAACTTGGCATGCAGACATGCAGTGGATGTGGCCAGGGATCGTCATGTCACTGATGGTGGGCCTGCAGCAGAACAACCTCTGTCAGCCACTGAAGAATTCCTGGTGAACTTTGCAACACAGGACAGCTCCCAGACATCCATCACCCAATATGTCATGGATGTAGGTACAATCATTTCCACTCAAGAGGAATGTCCAGGTATGTAAGTTGAATCAGCATCGGAATACTGTAGCATTCAGCATGTCAGGGTGCACATAGTTTTACATGGGTGTCAGGTGTTTTGTGGGGGAGGTTAGCTGCAGTTTTAAGCTTATACAAAGTTTGTGACCCACATACCTATTAACATAGCAGCTAATGTAAATGTGAGATATTTTGAAGTATTAGCCCTGTTATACTGTCACACATGCTGCTGTGTACATTTTTCCAGGACCATCAGGAATAGGAAGAGGCCGTGCTCCTTCTGCTGGTAAGCACAAAACTGTTTTGTCAGAGATGTAGATTTAGTTCACTGTATTTGCTCAAGTGTCATCGCAGGCTTGCTGGCTGGCTTGATGTATTGTCTGCATGATTGCCAACTGTACAGATATTTTCTGACTGTACACAGTTTAGACTCATACATATGCCTTGTAGGTGTGACCACAGTGATTGATTTGACAGTATTGTCAGGACATTACAGATTGCCATAACTGTCAACTGTGCAGAGTTTTGCAGTATATCAACAATGTACATCATTTATGTTTTGCTCATGAGATTCCTGTTTAAAGAACTTTTATTTCCAAATGATTACAGATTTGGGTTAGAAAATAATGTCTTTATGTCCTATTATATGAGGTTGTGTGTTATACAAGTGTGTAATAGTGACAGCAGTGTATACAGCTTAACATATATTGCAACATAGTACTGCAGAGCATAAGAGTGCAGGTATTAATGTAATTCTTTTCATTTTATCACAAGTGACAAGGGTGGTTAGTCTTTGTCCCATTCACAACCTGAAGTCACTGTCTCTTCAGACTCTGATGATGATGGTGGCCAAAGTGAGGCACAGCTGGGGGTGTAGGGGCTGAATCTGACAATGAGATTGACATCTGCCCTCATTATCACTGTACACAGTCAGTACGCCTACACATACCCAGTCCTCTGTGGCCACAGATATTGGACAGTCGGAGGGTGGGGACATTGAACAGACAAATGCAGCTACTGTGGCTGCAGTGACTGTCAACACTGGCCATGGCCAAACAGTTGGCGTGGTTCCTCACGGGCATATTGATAGAGGTGCTCATAGGAGGCCTACTGTCCCTCCACCACCTGTTGTAGGTGTTTCATCTCGTGTCACTCGGCATATGTTTAGTGCTGCCATGGAGGCACAGGCACATTCAGAAAGGAACTCCAGATGAAGGCTCATGGTTATGGATAAAGCACAGTCTAACATCTGTGACTGTTTCCACCCATATTGCTGATACCCTGGATCAGTTCACTGACACAGTGGAAAGACATTGGTCTGAGACAGATCCCACTCTATCTGTCTTGGAGCACACACTGTCTGTGATGGAATGTCTGGCTGGAGTTGAGCATTTGTGTCATCTGCTGAGAGTCAATGCGGTCATGCATAATCACGGTCCCATAGTGGCAATACATCCAGTGCTCCAGGGGGCACTCTGCTGTCCACACCAAGACATGGCAGGCCATGGGCTCATGGTGATGGGTGGTCATGTGGAGGGCACATTCCCAGCAGACAGCAGTCACCCTCAGGTAGTAGCACAGCATCTGACCTTGGGCGTGGAGGTGCCAGTGCAACTCCTGGCAGAGCCAGTTCACATGTTCAGGGGCAGAGATGATGAAGTGTCATCTTGCATGGTAGCTGTCCAATATATAGACATGTAGGGCAAGCAGCGGGTTTGGCTGTGTACATGTAGACACACATACCACTGTTACATTCAGGTTAGCTACATATACACACGACACACTTCCATGGTCCATTCTGCTTGCATCCCTTCCTGACTCACACACAAGCTTGCCAACCTACTGGGTCAGCTTAGGCCTCCTGAACCTCCACACAACACTGTGTGCAAGTGACGATACCTGCGCCACAACTCTCTCATCTCTCTCATGGATGCAGGGAAATAAAGCTATGTGTCTGATGCACAGGGTGACTAGCCTCACTAATATGAATTTGTTTCATCCAATGTTGCTTTTTAAATGCTACTTGTACTATTCATTTTCAGAATTTGACCATTGCCATTAATAATGACTATACCATAATAGTGTGTGTACGTTACGATGGATGCTGTTGCAATGGCTGTGTAGTCACACAATGACAGGTGTCACATGGAAATGTTTATGGTTCACTTTCAGGATTGTGTAAGATACACATCTACAATCAACCCATCAGCATCAGAGCACAGAACTGAATGTTAGCACAGAAGGCAAATGTCTTCAGAAAAGGTTACACAGTATAGGTTCCGGGATTAATAGGTTCATATGTGTTTAATAGGCTAATTAACACAAGGGCTGCTTTAACTCATTCACTCCAATGGAGCTTGGGAAGTTTGCACTGTTACTTCCAATGGGCGGAGCCTAAGCCTTTTCACAGAATCAAATTATGTCTTCACATTTCAAACAAATGTTTATATCTTTGGAACCATAAGGATTATTAAAGAAGTATAAATGGCAAAGTATTCAGCACAAACTATTTTTATAGTGGTAGTACTCTTTATGTTCTCGGTCTTAAATTGAATTTTATAAGTCATAGTAAACACAGTAAATATTACATACAATATCTCCGCAACCACTCAAGTTACACACACACTGTCAGCAGCATTTTATGCATCTAGCGGAGAGCTTTCATATGAGGCTAAGGAGTTCTGTCTGTTTTACTTGGCTGGTGAGATATTTAGAAAAATGTAAAAATATATCTATATAAATTAATATAATAAAGACAACATTTAACATCTATCTACCTGCACTAGTCAGAGGTCAAATATTAATGCAGCCAAGTTTGCTATTGTGTAAGCTTTAAGGTGAAATCTTTTAGAACCTTGTTCATAGCATGGTTTTAGAATTATTGATGCAAATATAAACAAGCAATATTTGATGCTTAGCGGCAGCATTAGGAGTTAACTGCAGATGCACCTGGAGGCGTCACTTGGATGTAATGAGTTAAGCCTATCCATGCATCCCTAAATGCTGTCAGGGTCTGATAACATTGATAGCACTGGTAAGTGTAAGCAGGGTTTTGGGAACTGAAATATCTACAAGTCAGGGAAAGTGTGTGCATTGAAAAGGGACAAACAAATTAATTGTAAGAATGAACACAGGGGAAATGGACAGTAGAAACATGGCAATGTACAGCAGATGAGGGCATGTCAATGAATACAGTCATAGCATGAACACTAATCCCATATCAACATGATATTGTACAGACTGAACAGTTATTGTATATTATGTGACTGTCACACAAGGTGACATATCAATGTAGAATATTCTTTGTGATATAAGCATCCTGACATGAACAATGGAGAAGCATATATCAAGGATGGTAAATACAATAGGGTTTAGGTGTATATTGTGAAGATGTGCAAAATGAGTTGTCTGAATATGAATGCAATGTCAGCACAGGTCTCAACCAAGTGGGCCTCATAGAAACAGGCTAAAGGACAACAGTAGACAGAAGCATGCACAATCACGGCAGATATCACAATAATACTGCCAGTAATTCCATGTCTGTGACATAACATCTGTGATTGTTAGTGATTATAAATGGTTCAGCACGAACACACCTGTACAACTATTATGATTTGTCAGCAATCTCTGAGGGGAGTCAAGCATACCTTTTTCAAAATTTAACATCTGCTGGAGGTATTTGGCGGGACACTGTCACACCTGTATTTGCAATTACAAGCAATTCTGGTTAGTTGACAGGTGTGCATGTCATATATATGGCACACTCCACACAGTCAAGAATGTAACCCATGCCATCAGTTTTGTCAATCAGCTATGTATTTACTGTGTTCATCACAGGAACATGTATCACATATGCATCTTGTATAATACCTTGATGGGAGTTCTGCACCATCAATCAGTAATGTGTATGCAACAAAAAGAATACTTTGGTATGGCCAATATGATGTGTGGGATGTCACTTTGGCAAATGTGGTGCACTTATGTAACTCATCCCTGAAAGATGTGTTATGAGGTACACGAAGAAGGGTCTATTGTACTCAGTTATTGGTGTGATGAGGGCTGAGAACTATGGGACTATAATACCCTTTGATATGGATGTCTTGCACATACTCAGGAGTTGTGTTGCATACAAGGCAGTAGTCATCACTGTGGGCAATGCTGGTGGACATTCCACATACCATCTACCTTGAGTACACAGGTCACATACCAATTGTACTTTGCATGGGTGTGTGCTGTTTACATTATAATTAGGTTGAGTATTTATTTTTATAACATAACAAATCTCTCATGATTTCTGTTTATCTCATGGGTTTCCATGGCTGTGGCAGCAATCCTTTGTGTGCGTGTTGATACTGTCTGTATTATACTAATATCACACTTGGATTCAATAATTATCCACAGTCTGCAGTCATCCACAAAACTGTTTGTACAAAGGATGTGTAAATCATTCTTGACATCTGAGATCTAAATAATGAACATGAAAGGGCCTAGCAGAGAGCCCTGAGGTACAGACCTGATCACTGGACTGTAGATATAGGTCACTTCAAAATATTTATCTGTCACATATGTGATCCAGTGGTCTACCGACTTTGTGATATGGGTGTTATGGCTACTTGTGACAATGTCTCAGTAATACCTCAGTGTGGATTTGTGTCAAATGCCTTGGCCAGGTCAAGTTATGCAGGATGACAGTGCTGTCATCATGCATGCCCTTGTTGACCTTCTTGAGGACATCAAACAGATGTAACAGAAATGATGCAGCCTGAACAAACCACACATATCTTTCAGAGTTAGGATATTACCTGTGTCCTTTTAGAAAAGGTCCATGATGACTTGGTCTATCTCACAAATGAGGAGAGTCATGATATGTCTATACATGCATGCATCAGGTGATCCCCCCCCCCAGTCAGAAGGATGCATGTTGATGTACACCCTTCTATGGGAATATAATCCATCTGGATGCCATGTTGAAATATGGATCCAACCTGGTCTGGTAGGTCCATGTTTTGAGTCATGTTATAGGCAACCTGTGATGTTGTCAGGGTTCATTGATTCTGTGTTATTAGCTGTAGAGAGCACACAGATGTTCTGCCCACCGTAGAATACAAACTGTGTAATATTTACATGTATACTATGGCTGATGGCTAGTGGTGACAGGGTAGTGATGTGTGAGACAAACTGTCAGCTAGTGGATTGTCTATTTCCTCTGGTTTGGTATGTCTGGTGACATCCACATGCAGATCTGTGCTTAGTTGTATATTGCATTTAACATTTCCAATTTATTGGAATAAATTATTTGTAAAGCACCTACAAAAACAACCTTGGTCATTCATCACATTCCACACCCTGGTACTATGCACACAGTTGAACAACTGTACCAATGTCATGAACTACAATTGCACAACATATCCCTATATGTGTTTCGTGAGCAAGCTGTGCCTGCGCAGTCTGATGCCATATCAGGGCACATTACAAATCAGTTGTTTGTGGCTCATGCATAACATTTCCAGACACAAATGCTAATAGTCACACAACAGTGCTGCTGACCACTCAATACTCCTTGAGTAGAGCAACACAACTGCACATACAATGAATTCCACAGGGTTGCAATTGTATCAAAACATAAGATACATTGGTTATGTATATGATGTCCCTCCTCTGGGCCAATAATCAAGAAGCCTCTATCTTCACAACTGACACTGGTGAGGAACATTCACTTAGAAGAAAAATGGATACACACAGTATTTTCAGATGCAGCTCTCTTTATCAAACACAATTTCTGTTAAGAACACACAGGAAGCCCACTCCGATCCTGGGACTGAGTTTTCCGCTCCAGGTCCCCAAATAAGACTCCACCTTTATCTCTGCAGAAACCAGTGCTCTGTGTCCCTGTTCCAAGTAGCTGACACACACACACACACACACACACACACACACACACACACACACACACACACACACATACACACACACACACACACACGCACACACACACACACACACACACACACACACACACACACACACACACACACACACACACACACACACACACACACACACACACACACACACACACACACGCACACACACACACACACACACACACACACACACACACACACACACACACACACACACACACACCTGGGAAAGGCTGGCACAGATTTACCAGCTCTGCCACTTCCACCCAGACTGTAAGGTAGATTCACTGTCACCAGCCAGCTACTTTAAGGCTCTTACCAGGTTATCCAATTACTCTTAGTAAAATTAATACTTATATGAATGGTAATGTTCCCAAGTGGCATGACTTTCAGGAGCATGAAGCCAGAGTCACCAAATAAATGCAATTACTCTCAAAGGTTAAACTGTTTTTTTAAAAGACCAGCCACAGTGAAAGGTTTAGATATGTTTAATAATAAATAATAAAATAGAAAACATGAAAATACTGAATATCTATTTACAGTAAACACCAGAGTTTCAATTCACATGAAATATAAAAACAACACAGCTGGAAAGATTCAAACAGATACAGAAAACAATATTTAGTTAGTCTTGCTATATATTCCTAACTGACTGAAGAATTACTGTTCCCTACGTACTTGCTAGAGCAAGGCAAGGTGAAGTGGATGAGTGTCTTTGTTGTCAGGTTCCCAAAAACAGAGTGCTCAGTGTCTTCTTTACATCTCTTACTAATATCTAAAATAATTTGAGTGCTGGCTATAGAATTACATCACATCTGGTCACCTGATTCTGCGGTTCCCACACTACCCCCTGACTAGAAACTGAATTAGGAGTTAGCACAGGTGTGTCACAATACACACATAGAGCTTTGCTAAGGTATCTGGAGACTGTAAGACAATTCCAATACTTTCATCCCACCTGGATAGACTAACCAGCCATTCTCTGGCACCCCAGGGTAACAATTAATTCACCACTAAGGACAATAGGTGTCCAGGCCTTTCCCAGACATTGGATCTCTGGTTGCATTCAGGCCTGTTTGATAAAATCTTTATGGCCTAAATCAAGTCATTTAATTTCTGGCTATTTTTCTTAAGGTAAGCTGAGCTGAGGTTAACCCCTTCCCTTCCAGCATCCTCTGTTACCATATATACACTTCCTCAGTTACAACAGTACTGTCTGATATAAATGTATATTTCTTTTCTGTCCAGCAGGACCCACTGTTGATACATTTTTAACACAAGCAGCTTTACAAACACATTTTAACACACGCATCTGTACAAATCAGTTTGATATACAAATGACATCAAATATTTTACAAAACTCCAGCTAGCTATGCTGGCATATGCTATACATGCACTGCCCTACTCTCTCAGGCATAGCTGGCACTACCTCACATCATCATAGTATATATTACAGTATAACAACATATGTTTGAGACAAGACATGTGATTATATAATCAATATAAATTTATATTGATGTATGTAACAGAACATTTAATGATGGCATGTGCAGACACATGCACACCTATGCCATACTGAAAGTGTCACTGTGATGGTGGAATGTGAACTGTGTAGATGGTTAATCTGCTCCATTACAACACATGTCCTAATATGCCATCAGTATACATATAAGTGTATCATACCATGCCAACAGTTCTCAGGGAGCATATCACTACAACTGTTATAGAAGGAGCATGTAGTGTAAATGGTATCAATGGCTATCAATTCATTAGGTTAAATCACAGATTGTAATACCCCCTTATAGCCATACTGTACATCCACACCTCAATATAGCACATCAATAACAGCAACATTGACATGCCAATTGTTATAGGACATTATTAGGTTAATAGCCAACATCACATGAAATCCTGCCAGTATTTTACCATATAAATAAAAATCCCTATATCTAAATTATGGAAAATAGTAAGACTATTGTGCACATGTGTATATTTGTTGGACTGAGTTACATCCTGCCACTGCCCATATGGGGCATGTGCATCACACCATGACAGAATTAGTAATCAAACATGTAGTGGGCTGAAGATGGCTTGCAGAGGCTCATGGAAGGACTCTGCTTCATTATGTGTGTATGCATATTTGACATGAGGGCATCCTCCACTCCTCTGCAGGAAGGTTGTCATGTGGCCAGAGAAAATAGGAGGATGCATGGGGCTATGTGGAAGGTGCTCCAAGTGGTGAAATGAAGAGTTATTTCAAAAATCATACAATGACCATAACATACCACCAACCACATACACAGTAGTAGGCTGGACCTGATTTGACCATTATACTTGTGTAGGCATAGAATATGAATGTCATGCAATGTCACAGTAGCAACACCACATATGTCTGACTATAACACCATCATGTTGTACTTTATGGAGAATGATAGCATCATTGTATGCTGAGGAGAACATGTTGGGAGTAGTATAGGGCATGGATGTGGAGTCACATCCCTGTATAAATTCATCTAAGAAGTGATAGTTGTATGTATAGAGATGCAGGTTGCCTGCTGTCAGATTAGAACACCTGTATGTGTAGTTAAAGTAGCTTACAAACACAGTAGTCAGTCTTACTGCCACAGCACAGGTTTGTCTTGAATACTCTCAGAGTGCATGTTACACAGGATGACATAATCATTGTATGCTACAACAAAATGTTCAGAAGAGGGTTGGACATATCTCTGGACTCACATATTGTTTTAAAATTGCTGCCATAGTGATTGTTGAATGCACACAAACTTGACTATAGCAAGAGCAGAACCCCCTACTTAACTATTTGCTGTGCCCAGTACTTAACACAAGCACCACAGCACAATTCTTTCTTTTACTGTGTTGAAGAATACTTTATAGCTGATTACATCAGCAGTGTCTGGTGAGAAGACAACGGTAATAGCAGAGTGACGCATGCATGCAGGTGTAAAATGGTCTCTTGAATGTCAACCAACTGAATAAATATGCACACACACACACACACACACACACACACACACACACACACACACACACACACACACACACACACACACACACACCACCAGTTGACTCCACTAAGAGCAAAACCCCTGCCTAGCTAAGTACACCAACTAGAGAACTCAATATGTAATGCAAGCACCACAACACAAGTCTGACTTGGAGACTATCAGACAACACTTTACAAGTGATGAACTTAGTTTGATGAAAAAAGGATGGTAATAGCAGTGTCCTACATGCATGTGTAAAATGGTCTCTTTAATGTCAATCAACTGCATAAGCACATACACAAGTTGACTGCAGTGAGAACAGAACTTTTGCCTAAGTACACTGACTAGACAGCTTAGTATTTAACACAAGTTCCACAGCACAAGTCTGACTTTTACACTGCTACAGGACAATTTACAGTGGATGACAATAGCATTGGATATTTGAGAAAAGATGTTGGGAGGCCTGAATGAAATGGATGTGTAGGCATGTACAGCTGTCGAAATGGGATTCCACTGATGACTGCAAAACACACAGTTATGCTCTATTGACTACACACACACACACACACACACACACACACACACACACACACACACACACACACACACACACACACACAGACACACACACACACACACCAGTTGACTGTAGTGAGATTAGAATCCATCACTAAGTGCACCAGCTAAAAAACTTGATACTTAATGCAAGTGCTACAGCACAAGTCTGACTTTTACAATGCTAAAGGACAATTTATAGTTGATGACATCAGCATTGGATGTTTGAGAGAAGAAATTGGGAAGCCTGCAAGAAATGGATGTGTAGGCATGTACAACTGTCAAAATATTGGTACTCCATGAGATTGTAATGATGACTGCAGGATAGACAGTTATGCACTTCCGACTAGACAGACAGGTACACACACACACACACACACACACACACACACACACACACACACACACACACACACACACACACACACACACACACAGATCAAGTTTCAAGTGCATGGGTGCAGGTAATGCATGGCTACAGTGTAAATATGTGCTCTTTCCTTAAAGGTGCCTTACCTTTGTTTGTGTTTTTACATGTACTTTCATGAGAAGAAGACTAAATGGCCAGAAACATAAGTAATACATGCTAATGTGCACTTTCCATAGTGCACTGGTGAGCAGCTGGTTTGCATGATCGATAAAGTGCTTGTACATGTGCGATACACATTTATACTGCTTTCCCCATTTGTGCATAATTAAGGAATGAGCTAATGCAAGTCTCTGCTTCACTGATAAAATTATGAGAGTTCTATTGGTTTGCTTACTTCTGTGCAAACACATTAGCTGGAAAAGCATGGCAGTCAGCAGTGTAGATAGTACTGAGTGTAAGAAACACACCTGCTGCTTAGCTGACTCTGTGACAGTATGTGTAAATGCTTTGAAAGGTTTCTTTTTGAACCCAGATGATACAGGGTTTGAATTCAGGTATATAGAATAGTTTTAAATATGTATTTATAAAGCAATTAAATAATTATTTGTTCTACTTTCACTGTGTGTTAACTTAGCACAGAGTGTTTAAGCAGCATTGCATGGAGATAACTGTACCACTGAAGAACCACTTACTATCACTCAGCATTTGTGTATGATGTCAAACTCCACACAAGCACAGATGACAAAAAGTGAAGGGCTTCATTGTTTTTTTCACTTATGTGTGTGGTGTGTGATTCTATTTTTTGAACAGAGTAAAGGTGTTAAAATAGGGTAGATAGGAATGTGGTTAAATGGGGGACAAGCAGGGGGAAAGAACAAAGGGAAAGCAATATAACAACATGCAAGCGGGAGGTAGGAAAGAACCATAGCTATCCACTTTTTCAACAGTGCAAAATGAAAATATATACAAAATATTAGCTGAATTTGGACTGTCACCTCAACAAAGATGGTTGACAACAATAAATCATGTTGTATAGTCAATTAAACCAAATCATGTGTGTTAAGAAGACATGTGCAAAGTGAAGAACTATGCATTGAATGATATATCTTTTTTGTGGGACAGGTGCCCACTTTTTTTAACTTTAGTAAGACAGGAATATTGGGTAAGGGATGTAGATATTTCTGGGTTACATAAGTAGGGTAGGTTAAGAAGCAGATAGAATCAAATAGGACCGACAATACAAGACACAGGGAGGGTGAGGGACATGGCAGGTTGGGGAACACCATGACTGGAGCTAGCAAGGGGGCAACACATGTCCATGCCTATTAAACATGGGGACAGTAAGAATCTAGTCCTCACCCAAAGGACTGTCAACACTGTCCCCTTACTATGTTGGCTGATGGAGTGCTTGATGTCTTCTCCTGTGGAGCATAAAAGATAGCATCATCTCCAATCAGCTTAGGTATGCACCAATGGATTCTGTGCATGATGCTGCACACTAAGCATGGTAACTCCTTGTGGGTGATATAATCCCCACCTCTGCCAGTTCTGCCAGAGGGTACCACAGCACCAGCTGCCAGAGTAGTGCTACCTGATGTGGAGGGCCCAGATAGTGCAGGGGCAGCAGAGGTGGCACTGCCAGGTTGGGGCTCAGATGCACTGGACATCAGTGCAGGAACCAGTGGAGTGGGGGTCAGGCTGAGCCACAGGGGATAGCCTACCTCCCTGTGCTGCAAAGCGTTTTGTGATTTTTCAGAGGTGGATGACATGGAAACGTTTTGACAACACACAGAAAAATGAAAAAAGAAAGATAAGGGTTGGAGTAAGAGAAAAAGAGAGATAATAATTACCATCATATGTGACACGCAATGCATTATCACAATGATAATGTATTTATCTGTACTTTTACATTTAATTATACTTCTTAACAACTGCAAATTATAAGTAATGATTGCTCAAAGTAATCCTTGCAATGTGCACATATTGCACATATGCTTGGTCAAATTATACAGATTAAGTTAACAGCAGGGCACGTTTGCCACTCCTGTTGAAATTAAATTATGTAATACTTTTAAAGGATTTTACTATATATTTGTTACTTGTGGTATTTGCACCCACAATGCCTGACTACAGTATTAGACTTGATTCCTACAGTTGGCTTGTGCTACAAACTGAAGCATGCATGCTTGCTTTTGCAGTTAGGATATGCATGTTTAATTTGTTACTACTGTATAGAAGAACAGTACTGTCTCTCTAGATTCTCAGCATGGGCCTTCCTATTCACCATGATGAATGATGAACACTTTGTGCAAGTTATAAAAATCACAAAACAACTACAACTAAATAAAAAAACTGATGGCAAAGGTATTCTCCAGAAAATATCATTTTTTTTTACGTTGTGCAAGTTGCCAAGTACACTAGATCAAATGGAACATTAGGCTACAAGCTGATAAAGCTTGTGGACTTAATGATAGGGTTTTCTTGAAACCATTTTTAATTGATAGATTTCTAATACACTAATTTTTATCTTTAGCATCATAGTTTTGTTAAGTCCACAGGGTATTACTGTGTTATATGTGTAGGATTCCATAACATTAATCTACACTATGTATATTTGTCTTTTATCATATTACTTTAGTTATGTACATTAACAGAATATACTGTAATACAAAAAACATTGTTATAGTGCTACATGCATAAAATTTCTGAGCATTAATTAACACCATGTATATCTAGTTTGAAAGGGTATTGACATCAGATCACAGCCTTATACTTAATACTCTACTTAATAATTGATTTTCTAACTTTTTAAGAGTAACTTTACATGCATAATCGTAAGTGGTCAATCTTGATATTCTGAGTCCATGTCCCTGTATGATGTTCCTATAAACATGGAAGGGATGCATGCTATCTCGATGAAGTATATTATTTTTTCCTGCATGTTTTCCTATACATCTCCATTTCTATAACATCTCCTTGTTTCTGTATAAGAACATCTAAAAACTCAAACTTCTCATAAGACCAATTTCCTGAGAACTCTAAGAACTCTGTAGAACTTCAAGAAATTCATTCTTGAAGGAAAAAACATTGTTATTTAAAACTAACTCTAATAACATAGTATATCTCATTATACTCTCATTTGGGACACCTTTACTGGTCAAAAACAACCTAATGAAATCTAGGACAATCAGAACGGCTGTAAATATAGTATTAATATCTAATGTCACGAGCAATACAGTGGATTTATACTGACTGGAGAAAACATATCTAGATAGGCTATCAAGTAAATGTTGCATATCCTTAATGATAGTGTTTGCATCATCTACTATTTTCCTAAGTTGTTTCTCAATGAAGATTGATAAAGACTCTGTCAACCATCCCTTGCTTGAGACAATAAGTCTCAGTGGTGGATCATTGATATCTTTATGGACCTTTGGTAAACCTCTAAATGTGGGTGCACATGGAGTTTCTATTAAATAATATTTATACAAGCCACTATCAATAATGTTGCACATTAGAAAACAGTACAAATCACTATGTACATGTTTTATTAATCTGTTCAGTTGTTCATTAGTCAAACACTTGTAAGTGTGAAAATCATTAAGCATAGCTTCCATCTTTTCTTCATATTTCACTGTATCGAAAACTACTACAGCACCTCCTTTATCTGCCTGTCTTATAACAATATGGGGATTTTTCTGCAATGCTTCATGTTCAGCTCTGTTTAAATTATAGAAATCACATTTCTTTTTACCATGATCAGGTTTCATGAGTTCAAAGAAACCTCTCTTGCAGGATCTCTCGCACACATCCAATAAAGGGTGGTTTGGAGATATAAATGCAGTGGGCTTTTTGAACTCACATCTCTTTACATTATCATTGTCTCCATAAAGCTATTTCAAAGCAACATTTCTACTAAATAATTTTACGTCAGGTTTAAAATCTACCATGCCCATTCTCATAGAGGGAATAAAAGATAACCCTCATTCAAAGTATTTAAATACCTGTGTCCACCCATGAGTGTTTAAATGGCTTGAATGAATGAATACCAGCATCACAAGTGCCGAATTGTGGTACTGATTTACATACCAGTATTCTACTTTGGCACTGATGACTGCATTTTCACAGCTCCTAACAGCTACCCCTTTCCCCTGTCCTAGCTGCATTTATGATTAATAGGTTTCAAATCATCTCCTGCACTTTCCTCTGAATGGTTAGAGTTCCTTACCCAGTTAATTCTCATACCTAGTTACAGTCAGCATGTTACCACCACATAAAACAGTTGAATGTCCTTAGAAGGTACAACAATAATAACAGTAATACTGTCAGGCCTCTCCTTAGAAACAGCGTTACACACACACACCACCTGAAAGATTATTTTTATTTAGTTAGTTAGTTGCTAAACTTGATAAGTGGGCAAGCACATGCAGATCTTTTCCAGCCATAGCTCGGATTAGAAGGGCAACACCAACAACTGGATGTAGGGATAATTTAGAATAGTCAGTCAGCATCATGCTTCAGCATGTGGGAAGAAATCAGAATGCTTCAAGGAAACTTATATAGATACAGGAAGAACATGAAAAAACTCTTCACCTTTGTTCATTCTGATCATTTTCTAGCTTTAAGATTCTGCTTTCCCCCTATTTTGTATGTTACTCTGAAACTATGATAACAGTCAAGTGAATTTATGAGACAAACTGTTTCTGTTAATGTTTTTCCACTTTCAGCAAAATTAAGTGCTTTTCTGTCCAGTTCTGCCTCTCACCACTCAGCGTGCGCACACACACACACACACACACACACACACACACACACACACACACACACACACACACACACACACACACACACACACACACTTTATGCTTTACTTCTCTGGGATAACTTTGCTGCTATTTATGATTTCAGCAAGCATTTGTCTTCCATATTATTGATCAGAAATTACCTTGCATAACAATATCTTTTATGTCTACTAGTGTTGGTTTTCATGCTCACAGGCACACTATTCCATAGTTATTTATTGTAATGTCTTTATTAGCAATCAATAATAAATCCCGTGTAAGCAGGAGAAACAAAAGAAAACACAGTAGTTCTCTACAAATCTTCTAATTAAGAGTGGTCTTGTTATTTTATGACATAATCTCTGGGATTCATTAAGAATAGAGTAGCCTTTGAGCGAAGCCTACATGATTGCAGCACATAGCGAGATGAGCAGCAGCACATATTGCATATGCAAAGAGTTCATCACACTCACACAATTACAAACACTGTTTCTTGGTCAGAAGCAGTGTTAGTGGGCATGATATAGTGCTAGGGTCACAAATACACAATATAAATAACAATAATTGCCTGTAGGCAAATGTATTGTGTTAGCATGTACAGACAGCTTATATTAATGTAAATGCAACAGATTTTTAAGCATGTAGATGCAGGGGACATGAAATCAGGCTAATTTACACAGAATACATTATGAACAGTCCAAGGATAATTATGAGGGGAGGGTAAATGGAAAAAATGTACTTAGTTAATACATTCAAATGTGATGATGCCAGAAAGACACATTTTTCAATATGAAGGCATCCATATTGATAGTAATAATAAATAAGGTTGTCCCAGGTGTTTAATCATGTACATAACTTAAAAGCAGACATGCTAACAATAGATCTGAGAGGGATGCAATTTAACATTGTAAATAAAAAGATAATACGTGTGATATTAATGTAATCCAAGTTGAGATAATAGGTAGCAAGGCCAGTGGATACATTATGGGCTATTTGCATACAGTGCAGTTATTGAATATGACATGTATATACTGGAAATGTATGTCTGATAACTGACTGTAGTATGGTATCCTTCATGCCATGTCGTATAAACTAGACATGAGCCATACAGCAGCTCTGTTATGCACAGATGAAAGGAACATGTTTTAGCATTTGTCAGTGAACAACCACAGATAGGTGATTATATTAGATTGGCACATCTTAGATAAGCATTTGTTTTACATGCATGTCCAACATAAACAGTAATGTAATAACAATCAAAACACACAAATGACATGACAACGCAGATCTGATGACATTGAGTACATCTAATACAGGATTATACCAGGCATGCTCACAAGACATTACAGTAAACACTGCCATAAAAACATGTAAACAACACAAACAGCTGTATCATTTTCACTAATAATAAATAAATAGAAACTGAGAATAAGAACTTCATTTATAATGACAATACATTCATAGAATGCTACCCTTGGCTGGAATTGAACAACAAGCTCTGTAAACCCACCAACTACAAACATGCATGAATCACCTGCATCAGAGTGGAAGTCTTAACAAAGCTGTGAGACTCCACCTATGCAAAGTCATTACATCACATGATTGTGTTACAATTTGTATGATGTAAAAGGGTTGGGGGCGGTTTCTCCCACTGCAATTGTACACATTATATCACAAGTGAATGTCATTTATGTATAACAGCAGTAGGGCATGCAATGCTTACAGTCAACCAATGAGGGTTTGAACACCTGACTTTGTGATGACAGACATTAAATGATATTAGAAAGAAAAAAATGCACTGCAGTGACAGTGGTGCTAAAGGTATGAGATATTTTGTTCTTTGAAGATGTAACATTATGTTATTGTTGCAAGGGAGATGTGTGCGCCTGTCATTTCTTTAAAATAGTGTTGCTACGTGTGTTTCTTACATAACATTGTCTGCTGCTAGGTATACCCAGACACACAAGATGCATAATATAGTTGTCTCTGTGACAGGAGAATGGCAATCCAGCACAGTGTGTGGAAAATCGCAGATTTGAATACATGCCATATTAAAGCACAAGCATACAGAGAATGGAGTCTCATGTCATCACACCACAGGAAAACCATAGTAGTTCTCATAGGTTATTAATATGCTAACTGCCATTGTGGGCCATTTTAAGCCTAGCCAATTAACCCATGTGAGAATCAAACACTGCACCTTGTGTCTGTAACATAAACACCTTAACCATTATGCCAACCTCCCACCCATGGCATTATGTAAGCATTGTCTTTCTCACAAGAAAGGCAAAGGTTATTCCATGGCATCATCATTATCAAAGAAAGCATTTCTGTCTGAAAAAGGAGCAGAAATCATTGTAATAAGAATCTCCAGTGATACATGTACACACCAGATAGTTGGCTGACAACATTGTTACCTACCTGTACACTCACAGACATAGTGACACAAGTGAGTCTAAGGAGTAATGGTTGGATTTGAACAGACTAAGATCACAAGGTACAGAACACTGCCTGAATCGCATGTGCCACATGAGATATTCTTTTACATTTGAAATGATAATATCATCATTGTTTTATACTTTGATGCTTTTCTAAAAATGCATGAAGCAGTTTGAAGTGCACAGCAACAGTATCCAGCTATAGTACATGTATTCTGTACAAAGCACAACAGCCAAACATCAATGGACAGTAGTCAATCAATGCTGGATTCAAACTTCTTCCCTTTGTACTTATGCAGTCTGTACAGCACAGTATCAACAGCCATTGCCATAGGGTAACTCATCTGACCACTTTGATGTGATTCTTTTCTGATGGCATGTTTTAAGCATTGTGTTTCGAAAAATATTTATTGCCTGGGGGTAATACAAATCTACAGAGCAATCATCTATCAGGGCAATAATGTCCTAAGTGAAATTTTACATAAGGGGTGTTGTTACGGACACATTTGTACATGATAGTACACACACTGATATTATTTACCCAGGCAGATTTGAACCTGCTATATATCTATTTATATAATCCATACAACACAGAATTAGCTGCAAGCACTACAGGAAAACTATAGGTTGTAAGGGCACATTGTGCAATTTTGACATGCTGACCTCATTAGTGGGATGGAGAAAAGATGTTTGTAGTAAAAGTGGGATAATGGATGGGGGCATCCTCTCCCATGTTAAAATCATCTGCTGAGAGGAAGTTGATGGAACATGATCATTCAGGAAATTACGTTAACTGATATCGAAGCCACACACATACAAGCTCTCCACTTTGAGATTTAATCCTACTATACAATCTAGAGAGTGTAGTATTAATTGCATGCACTATAGGACAAGTCTGACCCTATGTCCAAAGTTAAAGTTTTCTTCTGAGTGGAAGATGATACTGCGCATCTGTTGTTGAAGGTTTACTTTCATGACAGTAGCACCACACAGACACCTAAGTTCACCACTTTCAGATTTAAAACACCTACCTAACAAGTTACACAATTTAAAAAAGATTGTGTTAGCCACAAGTACCACAGAAGTCTGACTCTTATGGCAGCAGAGTGTATTTTTGAAACAATTACCTCATTACTGTGTTGCATAGAAGACACTTGTGGTAAAACTGGGATAAGGGGATGGTGGAATATTCCCTGAATGGAAGTTGCTACAGCATGTCTGTTGAGGAAGCTATACATACCTGATATTGCAGCCACACAAACAAGTTTCCCACAGTGACAATTGAACCTCCTACCTATGTAGTTACACACCCTAGAGAGCGCAGTATTAGTTGCAAGAGCTACAGAAATGTTTGAATTCAATGATGTGAAAAAGCACATCTGTAATTATTAAAAAAATCATTGTTTAAAACAACTGGTACTGTCTGTCACAGGTTTTGGGACAAATGCATATGTCTAGGCAGGCCAACATAACATCACTGTAATTGTCCCATGCAATGACATATCTCTCTGCTGAGATTTATATAATAACCTTCATGTATGTTGTATTACTGTGATGGACATGTGCCTGTTTTATAGTATGTGATACCACTGACAATCACAGTTGTAAACCACTGAGTTATCAATCAAGCATTCCTGTCACTTCATTCGGGGATGATTGTGCACTTGTCTCATGCCTGCAAAATGGGTATTGACAAAACAAACAGACACTAAATAGGACAGTGCACTGCAGAATAATAGTGATGGATTATATGTGAATAGGCTAACCAACATTGTAACACATTTGCAAGTGTAACCATTGGAGCACAGATATACATTAACAGACTGACTTAACTGAGTCAACATCATTTTGAAATCTGGATAGCTTATCAAAATTCAATACAGACATACATATGATGTCCAGCCTAAACAAATAATTATCTGTTGTATTTTTTCCTTTGCGCTCTGCCTGAAGCACAGTATTAGCAAGCTCAATTGACTGCTGATGGCAAAGGATTGCACATAAATGATCATATCTTAAGGTGTTGAACTTAGAATGGGAATTAGCAGTAGTGTGTGGTGCTCTTTGTTGAGTTTTGTTAAAAGAAACAGTATACACTGTGATGATGTGAGGTATTGCCAGCTACGCCAGGAGAAGTAGGGCAGTGGATGTGTAACATATGCTAGGACAGCTAGCTGGAATTTTGTAAAGAATTATATGTCATTTATATATTAAACTGATTTGTACAGATGCTTGTGTTGAAAGTATATTTGTAAAGTTGCTTGTGTTAAAAATGTGTCAACAGTGTGTAATGTTGGACAGAGAAAGAAAATGCATGTATTATTGTAACTATTGAAATGTATATATTGTAACTTAGAATACTGGAAGAGAAGACGTTAATCCCAATCCACCTGACTTTGAAAAATAGTTTGAAATTAAATTACATGCCACTCTGTTTTTGGAACCTGGCAAAGAAGAACCCTTCACCTACTTCATCTTGCCTTGATCAAGTAAGTGAACCAGGGAATATTAATTCTTTAGATCAGTCAGGAAAATATAGTGAGATTAGTTAAGTACTGATTTTCTGTATCTGTGTGAATCTATTCATTTGTGTTATTTTAATATTTCCTATGACTGAAGCTCTGGTGTTTATTGTAAATAGATATTTAGTATCTTCGTGTTATTTTATTATTTATTATCAAATATATTTAAACCTTTCATTGTGGCTGCTCCTTTGGAGAATATTTTAAACTTTGAGAGGACTTATATCTATTTGGTGACACTGTGGCCACTCCTGAAAGCCTTACCCCATTGGCCAAACACTATCATTTGTATTAATATTAATTTCAGTATAATTTGGTACCCTTGTAAGAGACTTAAAGTAGCTGGCTTTGGAGGGTCTAGTAACAGTAACCATCTTATGGTCTAAGCAGAAGGGGGCATAGCTAGCAAATATGATCCTTTCTCAGGTGTGTATGTGTTTTTGTGTGTGTGTGTGTGTGTGTGTGTGTGCGCGTGTGTGTGTGTGCAAATCAAATCTCAAAGAGAATGTATGTGTGTGTGTGTGTGTGTGTGTATGTCAGCTGCTAGGAACAGGGACAAGAAGCACTGGTTTCACAGAGAGAGAGTGGTGGAGGACTTGGCTTGGACACTCGGCTGGGGACTCAACTCTACAGCTGTACCAGTGGTAAGTCTTACTGGGGATCTGTTCTTAAGGGAAACTGTGCTTGATGCAAAGCTGCATCTGGAACTACTGGGTGTATCCATGTTTGTTCCAAGTGAATGTTTGTTCCAAGTGAATGTCCCTCTCCAGTGTCAGTAGTGAGGATTCAGGCTCCTTGATTACTACCTGTGAATCTGATGGAATAAAGGACAGATTTGTGTTATGCCCATGTTTCAGGGGTCATGATTTACACATTTGTCAGGAAGGTTGCAATTAGTCTGTCATTATATGTAAGCTATAGGTGTATTATGAAACAGATGTGGGACCAAGCATGTTATTGCTGGTAGAATCATAGGTTATGGAAATAGATTTGAATTAAAGAGGCTTATTGGATGACACAGAAGTAGTGGGAAGTGATGGACAGCTGGTGACCGGAATACACAATGCAGACATAATAACACAGTTCTTGTTTCCTTTCTACATATATTTGTGGTGTGTTACTGTTTGCTTTATCAGAATAATTACTCATGCAAGAGCTGTATAAAAAAAGTTTCATAATAGGGAGCAAGCACATTAGTATAGCAGCAGAATAATGATGTGTTAAGAAAAGGTATATCCAATATTTGAACACAAATGAGACATACAAAACATTCAAAAATGGTATGACATACATCTGGATTTGAACATTCAGAGTATTCCAAAAAAAATCTACAGACAAAAGTATTAGCTACACACATCACATATGAACTGCTATTCATAAAGTTTTATGTGACAAAAGATTGCAGAAAAGGAGAATGTATGTATTAGTCTTTATTACCCTCATGGCAACTGTACATTTAGCTCTTCAGCTTGTTGGTGTAGCAGTGCAAAAGGCACCACAGCAATATGGCCAATGTAGAAATTCACAAGATTTTGCCATAAGCTGTGTACTTCCATTTCATCTCAGCTACAGTTGGTCCTTGGTGTCAGACATTGTGCAAATTCAGAGAAGGAAGACTAATGACACAGAAAGGAGGAGATACATAGACAGGGTGAAGGAGGCAGAAAAGGACAAAGTAGTTTAAGACACAGACTCCTATTTTTTTACACTTTAAATTACATTACATTAAACTGAAGGACAGTGACAACTTACTGAAGCAGACAGGGTGAACAGTACAAGACAGAGATAGATGGAGACAGGTGCAGCAGTAGTATTTTTGTGGGATGTGCAAGACCTTCTGTATGGTGTGTTACCCTTTCTTATTTTCTCCTTATTAAACTGTCACACTCTGTACAATAAAGTGCTTGCTATAGTAAGCATGAAGGGGTAGTAGAGTGCAACCAACAGTAAGACATAAGCAGGATAAGGGTGTCTTACTAAGTCTCCATTTTGAGGCTGCATTGTTTTGGAAATTTTTGCTGCAGTATTCAAATGGTATGTTAATGAAATATAATTGAAGGGAAATACAGACATTTGCAGTTAATTATATGATAAGAATATAAAATGCCATGAAACAATAATTTGACCTACAGCTGTAATCCAGCCAAGGACACTATGCAAAGACATCAGTCAGCAATGAGAGGATCATCTCAACGTGCCACATAGGGGCTTCTAGTTCATTGCATCCAGCAGCCTAAGAAATGTTACTGTGACTGTTTCACAGTACTATCTTTAGTCTGCCTTTATCCTGTATTGTCATAGTGCAAAGAAAATAAAGGATAACATCTTAAAGTTTGTTGATTAACTGTCAATGCCACAGAAGAACTTACTTATTAATATCTTAATTACAGGTATAGTAATTTAAGAGTAAATGTACACATACTTAAGAGATGTTTGGATGTCTGTGACTTTACTTATTCATGGAACTGCATTTTTATGTGAAAAGCATTGATTGCGTTTGCAAATATATCTCAGATACATGCAGTTACATGACCTAAGTAAGACATGGTAGGTTAGGTTACACACATACTTTATAACACATACTGGCATAAGCGCATACTTATGATAGGTGAGAACTCAATAATTACAACAAAATTATTCTATACATCATATCTATGTATGTGCATTCTAAATTAAATATCATCAGTGTCATGTTTTACACACAATATATTTGGCTTGTATAGCAATCATTAATGACACATTTCTTGCAATAAACAGAGTTATGATAATGACATTCATTTACTGAGACTTTCTTGAGTAAAATGTGGTGACAAATGGCATTCTGACCCTTTCTGTAACAGTACATATCAATGGGATTTGAAACTTATATCAGCTATTTTCATTCTTTATGATCACTGAAATTACACGTCGTGTCACAGGGAATATAACCTAATACACTGAATTTCACTGTGTGCTATCCAGAGTGCTGACAGCTGGGCACTTTACCGGGCTTGTTTGTGCTAGAGAAGGCATCCTAATTTAAATTTGTCACTTTTTTCTTTAAGCAGTGAACCAAGATTACATGCTGCCAAGTGGAGAGGAAATGCAAAAGGCTTTAAGAAAAAATCTGAAAGAAAAAGCTGAGAGTAAAATTAATTCAATCAGTTTATATATCTAGCAATGGCCAGAGCAAGAAGTACATTCAAGTGACAGATTTGTCCTTCTCATATCTTCATGCATCATCAGAAATGTAATGTGTGTGACACACATTTTCAGAATTGTAGTTGATGACAATACGGAATTGGACATGCAACAGTTCATGTGCTGTACTGAGAATAAATGAGATTTAAAAAATAACACAGTGATATAAAAATGTTTGTAAATATTCACATCCCCTCAATTAAATTGCCAATTAACTGAATTCATATCCTGCCTCACCTGTATTATTTCTCTCAATTCACTTAATTTATAACTTGTGCCACAGGGATACTTATCCGAGAGGATGAATTTATTCTCAAAGTACTGTCCAGAGACTTGATGACCATGCATCATAGCCAAGCTGGTGTGTGCTACAGAAGGCAGCCTTTATTAAATGTCTCACTTTTTCCTTAGGCAGTGAACAGTGTTTTCATGCTGCGTAGCTGAGAGAAAGTGAAAAAGGCATTAGAAAAAATGACAGAGTAATAAAGCTGATATGAAAATGAATTCAGTTAATGGGTTTCACTAGCAATACATAGGACAAGAAATGCATTTAAGTGACACATTCATACTTCTCACATCTCCTTGCAACATCTGAAGTGTAATGTGCAATACACGTTATCAGGTTTGCAGTTAATGCCAAGTAATTTGGACAGACAGCAGCTCACATGCTGTTAGCAATACAGAGAATAGTACAGTTTTATACAACACATTGATCTAACAAAAGTTGTATAAATATGCATTCAGACATCCCTCTGTAAATTATCAGTGAACTGGATTTGAACCTTGCCTTTACCTGTCCTTTTTCTGTAAGTCATACCATTTATTCTTTGTACCACAATGATAGCTAGATGTGGGGTAGAATTTATTCACTAAGTGCAATACAGAGTGCTAATGGCTACACATCAAAACCAGGTTGGTTTACACTACAGAAGGCAGACTAAATTAGATTTCTCAGTTTTTTTCCTTCGGAAGGCAGCTGTGTTTACATGCTGCCAAAAGAGAGCAAATGCAAAAGGCGTCAGAAAAAAAATAATTGACTGAGACAAAAAAGCTGAAATGAAAACTTAACTGAAGCATAGGTTATACCTAGCAATAACCAGGGCAAGAAGTGAATTACATTGACAAGGTCATCCTTCCTTGATCTCTTTGACATATCAACCCTTTAATTTCTTGCACAAATTATCAGAAATGTAATTAATGTCAAATAATGTGAAAGTGGACAGAGCAGCTCACATTTTGTTAGCAATACTGAGAATAGCTTAATTTTAAATAACAATGATATCACAATATATGTGTAAATGGGTCCACTTGAGATAATCAAAATCTCAGTAGACCAAAATTCATAATGCCAAGACCACAGCACCTAAATCCCAAAAACCTGACACCTTACATACCCAACAAACATATCACTGAAACAACTAAATCCTGACTTACCCCCATTCAATGAAATAAGCACAGCAGACATGAACACCATTCTACAAGGAAACTAAAACAGTCCAAGCCAAACTACCTACTTGACCTCATCCAGACCCCTCCCACTAACCAATAAACCCAATCCCTTAAAAAATTCCACTGAATATTCATCATGATCTGTATAGCACTGACATGAATATTCATAAGAAACACTTGAATTAAACAAAACTATTTTTTGTGTGTGTGTGTGGTGTGTAGGTGCTGCCCTCCCCCCCCCCAAACCCCAAAACCCCATACCCGGGATTGCACAACCACCACCACATGAGTGCATGAGTGGATTTTCGACGGACAGCTTGGTTGGACAGTTGGACACCAGTCTTCTTTCAATCGATATTATTATGAAGTTTTGCTTATGTGAAACTTTGTATTTCTGGTCTTGGCATTATGAATTTTGGTCTACTGAGATTTCAGTTATCGCAATTAGACATATATTAGCTGTCCTTTTTGTCTAGGGTCACTGAACTTGCACCTTGTATCACAGAGAAAGTTACTTAACTGGTGTGTTTTCTTCACTGAGAACTATCCAGAGTCCTGATGGCCATGTAGCACCCCCAGTATGACCAGCAGCACTTAGAATAGTGCTGATGGCTGTGCACTACTGCCAGGCTTGTTTGAGCTACAAAAGGCAGCCTAAGTTAAAATGTTCACTTTTTTCTTAGGAAGTGAAATGTAGTTCAATGCTACAGACTACTGCAAGTCCACATTGTGCAATGCCAAATGTACAAATGATGAAGAGAGAAAAAATAATAAAGATACTGAAATAGGGGGAGCAATATAAAGCAAGTAGTTAAAAAGTATAGTTTTGCTAGTTCCTCAAAGTTTCAGTATGGACATATTCTCATTAAATGCCATCTGTGGATTAAAACCCCAGAACACCAGGACATTCCCAAGACACAGTTCAGATTCTTATCAGTATGTGCCATACAGACAGTATACCATGAAGATAACCAAGATGTCAGCTATACTCAGTATGTGACATAATATCAATTGATGGAAGAGGTGCAACAGCAACAATTCTTGACTTTTGTCCTGTGTACTTTGTAGTTAGATGTGCAGATGTATGTGATACTGGAAACAGGGAAGATAAAGCTTTCCTCACACAATATAAAATTATTAAGAGTTTACCTGTAATTGACTAGTGTTCTAAGGTTTCTACTTTGCAGTTGCTATGCAATTTTACAGAGAAAACAATGTGCTTACTTGCATTATCAATTTAACATTCATCTTATGGCTGTCCTAGCACAATATAAAAGATCTAACAGTTAACATAGACAAGATTAAATTAATAATTGTAATACCTACCCACACCTCCTGGTGTCTTACCACATTCTAGTAGCATTTAGTAAAGTAATAGCATGCTAAAAACGCATGTTTCCTCATTAAATTTGAAATTCATGGACAACAAATAATACAAAATAGTAAATAAAAAAAGAAATACTGACATTATATGGAACTGTTTGAAAACTAAAATAAAGTATAAAAGAAACCATTTGTTGAGAAAACTTGTGCTTTATGACACTGGTTACTCTATCTTCAGTTGTTCAAACAAATGTTAATGTTTTAAGTTACTGTCTGTCTCAGATTCAGGCTTAATACTACCAACCATATTTTTGACTGAAGTATTACTTCCAGAAAAAGTCCAGTATCTTTTGACATCTGTGGCTTCTGTCAAATGTGGCACTTTTACCTAGTACTTTCCATGAGCTACATTATTAGCATTACCGGCATCTATAGGAGGTATGGGCATTTTGATGGGTCTCCTCCATATTACCTTCCCTATGCACTTGTCTTTATGTCTGATTGTGTACAACTCATGTTTATAGGTTAATGTGTTATCAAAGTCATCACCTATTGAGATACATGCTGAGATATTATTAAACAATACCAACTGCTTGTCTATGTGCTCTTATTCACAGTTTAAAAAAAACTCACCCAACACCACCTAAAAAGGTGTCCCTCACTTAGCCCTAATTGTAGTGAATTTCCATATAAGTGAAGTGGGAGGAGCGACTACAGACCCTGGGAACTATCGCCCCATTAGCCTGACGAGTCTGATATACAAAGCTAAGGAATACATCATTATGGACCTAATAAACAAGGATATAGGGAGTCTCCAAACTCTGGATCCCACACAGTTTGGTTTTGTGAAGGGTAGATCATGCCTGCTCAACTTGGTCGACTTCTTTGAGTCAGTCACCAGAGCTGTGGATGAAGGTAAGGTGGTTCATATAGCCTACCTTGATCTGGCCAAGACTTTTGATACCATTCCCCACTCAGGAATCATAGAAAAACTCACTAAGCTTGGCATCAACCCCTATATCACTAGGTGGGTTGCAAACTGGCTCACAGATAGAACCCATAGTGTGAAAGTATCCGACTACAAGTCAGACTGCTGACTAGTCACGAGTGGAGTCACACAGGGTTCGGTTCTGGGTCCTCTCCTGTTTGGTATCTATTTCTTTGAAGTCCAGGCCAACAAGAAGGGACTCTGGCTGACAAAGTTCGCAGACGATTGGAAGTTGGGAGCTGTTATTAACTGCCCTAGTGATGTTGACATCCTACAGAATGACCTCACTGAGACCAACGACTGGTGTCAAAACCATGGCCTTAAGCTCGATGCCAAAAAATGTGTCATCATCCCCTTTGGGAAAAACCCGGTTCCCATGAATTACCACATTGATGGTAGTCCAATGAACACAGATGGCATTATAAGAGCTCTGGGAACACAGGTTGACAGCAACCTCTCTTTTGATCACCATATTGTAACTGTGATCAGAAAGTCCTTCTATGTGGCACATGTCATTACTAAGGGTTTTACATCCAGGAAGAAAGAGGTCATTGTCTCCCTCTACTCTTCCCTCATTAGGCCAGTCATTGAGTAAATGCCCCTGTGATGCCCGTGTCCTGGCCCAACAATCAAGGAGCCTCAATAGTCACCACTAACACCAGAGAGGGGAGTCTCATATATGAGGAAAGGATAACAAATACACACAGTAAAGTTCAATTTCCCTTAAGAGCACACAGAGATCACAGTCAGTCTGGGGTTGGTCATTCCCTTGCTCCCCAAGCCCCCAATAAGACTCCCCACTGGCACAGCTATAGGGTCCAGATCTCAGCCTAGCTGGGCAAGCTAAAATCTCCAGCACCCTCTCTGTCCAACCAGTGCTTCATGGCCCTGGCCAAGTAGCTGACACACACACACACACTTTGAGATAAGAGTTTACACAACCACACAGACACTTCTGGGGAAGGCTGGCACAGGTTCTCCAGCTGTGCTCCCTTTTACCCAGACTATATGGTAGTAATTACTGCCACCACCCAGCTAACATTATCAGCTACCCAAAGACCCTTAAAAGGGTGTCCAGTTATTACTGTGCAACATTATTATCCAATTGGTAAGTGTGACTAATCAGTCAAGGCTTATTAGAGTGGCTTTGTACAATAAACTCTTATAAATATGCAATGTACTCTAGAGCTTAACTTATCTCTACACAAACCAGACACAGTTAAAAGGTTTTAAAATATTTAATAATAAATAATTAAAACCACAAGACAATACTTTCTACTACACAGTGCTAGTCAAAAGAGTTCAGAGATCACACAGAAATACTTAAAATAAATCAGTAGTATAGTTCTAACATCACAGAAAAACACTTAGTCTAAACTTTCTAATTCCTAGCTATTGCTACAAGAAAACACACATGCTGTGAGTTGGATAGTCAGACAAAAATGCTTAATAATTTCTGGCTCTCACTGTTTAAATTGAAACTCCATTTCTGCAAAACATTACATCATCTTTTACACCTTCCTGGTGTTCCCAGGCTGACAGAAACTGCATTTACAGTCTTTTACACTTAGAGCAATAAAGGACATTCCATATGTAAATTCTGATCATTAACTTTAGTCTTAAAACAATAGGCAGGAAGCATTCATCTAGCTGGACTGGAGCTGACTTGTATCAACGGCAGTAATGAAATACTTTTAATTTCAAAGGACCAACAAGAAATGCTTGACTTAGCTTTCTTTACAGTAGATTGCAATGTTGCCACATTGTTTTAAGTTCAACATTCATATTACATATGATAGAATTATCTGCACAATTCTATCTGGCTAGACTGGCAGCCTTCACCCATCTCTACCAGTCTTCACACCCCCCCCCCCGGGAGAACTCAAGCTAGTTTTCCAAGTGACCCTTGAGAAATGTCACTTGAGAGGGTTAGGTCTATCTGAATATACCTACCACATTCCCTGTCTCGAGAGCCCATCTGCATTGGCATTGTTACTCCCACTGTGGTGCTGCACTGACATATCATATGCGTGCAACCCAGGCTCCATCTTAGCAACTTGGCATTTTGCTGACTGGCTCTGTTTAACCATGTTAGAGGGTTGTGATCTGTCATAACAGTGAATTTTCTTCCATACAGATAAGGCTGCATTTTCTGCAGTGCCCACACTATAGCTAGACATTCCTTTTCTACAGCTGCATAGCATTCCTCCCTGGGTTGGAGCCTACAACTGAGATACACCACTGGGTGCTCTTCCCCCTATGAAGAAATCTGGCTAAGTACAGCCCCCACCCCATGATTTGAAGCATCCACCTGCACAACAAATCGTTTGCTGTAATCTGGACTGGCTAACACAGGGGGCCATCCAAAAGCTTCTTTAAGCTTCTGGAATGCCTGCTCACATGCTGGGGTCCACACTAAATTATCTGGCCTGCTCTTCCTTGTCAGGTCTGTGTGGGGAGCAGCTATGGAACTATAACTGGGGATAAACTTTCTGTAGTACCCTTTGTCCCTAAAAATGCCCTCACCTACTTTTTAGTAACAGGTGCAGGCCATGCCTGAATGGATTCCACTTTGGCAGGTTCTGGCCTTATCTTACCACTCCCCACTCTATATCCTAGGTAGGAAACCTCTGCCATGCCCACCTGACATTTGTTCGGCTTAATGGTCAACCCTGCCCTCTGTAGTCTACCCAGCACTTCCCTGACATGCTGAAGGTGCTCTGGCCAGGAATGGCTGTAGATGGCAATATCATCCAGGTAAGCAAGGGCACACTCTCCTGCTCCTGCAAGGATATGATCTACAAGCCTCTAGAAAGTTGCTGGGGCATTCTTCATCCCAAAGGGCATCTTTGTGAATGCATACAAGCCAAAAGGAGTCACAAAGGCTGACTTCTCTCTAGCACTGGGAGTCAAGGGAACCTGCCAGGAACCCTTGGCAAGATCAATGGTTGTAAGATACTTAGCCCCACCCACCTGCTCTAGGGCCTCATCTATCCTAGGCATGGGTTAAGCATCTGACTCTGTGTGGCCATTTAATTTCCTGTAGTCCACACAGAACCTGGTACTGCCATCCTTCTTTGGCACCAGCACCACTGGGGAGGCCCAGGGACTGTTGGACTCTTGAATCACCCTAGTTCCAACATCTCCTGTACCATCTCCCTCAGAGTCTGTCTGACTCTCTCAGGCACCCTATAAGGGGCCTGCCTAATAGGCCTTTGGGGTCCTGTATCCATCTGGTGCTGCACTAGGTGGGTGCACCCTGGTCTCCCAGTGAACATGTCCCCAAATTCCTGCAACACTGCTCAGATTTCTTGAACCTGGGTAGGAGATAGCTGCTGGGACATTGCTACCTCTTCCACTGAGGTGTCAGCCCGAGCCTCACTGAGGATATCAGTCCCCAGATCTCCCTCAGACTCCTCCTGCAATCCACTGCAAATGCTCAGAACAAGGGTCTCTTTATCATGGTAAGGTTTCATCATGTTAACATGGTACAATTTGTGCCCCTGCCATCTGCCTAGCAGTTCCACCATGTAGTTAACATCACTTACTTTTCTTACCACCTTGTAGGGTCCCTCCCAAGCTGCTTGCAGCTTGTTGTATCTGACAGGAATGAGAACCATTACCTTCTTCCCCACAGCATACTCTCTAGCTCGAGCATTCCTGTCATACCACACCTTTTTCTTTTGTTGGGCTTCTGCCAGGTTCTCCTGGGTCAAGCCCATGGGTTCCTGAGCCTTGTCCTGAGGTTTAGGACATAGGCCACAACAGGCTTTTTGTGAGACTTGCACTCACCTTCCCACTCATCTCGAATTAAATCTAGAGGTCCCCTCACCCTATGCCCATACAGCAACTCAAAGGGTGAAAAAACTATGGATTGCGGGGGAATCTTTCTGTAAGCAAACAACAAATGCAGCAAATATTTGTCCCACTCCCTCTTAAACTGATCTGCAAATGTCTGTAGCATGGACTTGATTGTAGAATTTAACCTCTCAACAAGACCATTAGTCTGGGGATGGTAGGGGGTGGTCTTCATGTTCTTCACCCCACAGGACTTCCACAGACAAGCCAGCAGGTCTGACATGAAATTGGCACCTTTGTCAGTTAGTATTTCTTTTGGAAACCTACCCTGCTGAAAATCTCTAACAAAGCATTTGCCACCTTCTCTGCCTCAATGGAGGATAAATCCACTGCCTCAGGGTATCGTGTAGCATAATCCACTACCACTAGAATATACTTTTTCCCTGTGGAACTAGGGGTACTCAGAGTACCCACAATATCCATAGCTACCCTTTGCAATGGCTCCTCAATCACAGGCAAAGGCATCAAAGGAGCTCTCACCTTGTCTTCTGCCTTGCCTACCTTTTGGAACTGCTCACAGGTCCTGCAGTACCCTGTTACATCTCTGGAAATTCCAGGCCAATAGAAGTTATGCATAATATGGCTCTTTGTACATTGTATGCCCATATGACCTGCAAAGGGAATATCATGGGCTATGGCTAGAAGCGCCAGATGGTAGGCTCTAAGCACTATCAACTGCTGTACTCTTTCACCTTCTAGCCCTCCCTCAGGAGTCCACTCTCTGTATAGTAATCCTTTGTCCCAGTTTACAGATTTCCCCTTTCCTTGAGAATCAGGTGCCTCCCTAGCTACCTACCACAGGCCTTGCAATGTAGGGTCTGAATGATGAGCCTTTCTCAACTCTCTCCTTGCAACCTTTTCCAGCTCCCCTTCCACAGGAAGTCTGGCATCCTCTGACAGTGGTGCCTCACTGTCAGCCTGGGTACTACTACTCACTTCTACCTTTGCAGTCACTCTGTCCAAGGGACCATCAGTAACCACAAGCAGCTGTGGCTCTTATTCAGTCTCAATGCTACAGAGTAGCTTCCTCCCTGATGTAACCACCTCACCAGTCCTTGCTGCAAGTATGCAGTCTGTCTAGGTCTACCCCAGGCTACCAGACCCACATGCTTGTCTCCTAGCCTTACTGCATGTATCTGCATAAGCACATGGTATTGCTTCATCCAAATCCTTCCCTATCAGGACATCTGCAGGATGGTAGTTTAATACCCCTGTTGTCTCAAGACAACCTACTATTGGCATTTTGTCTTTCCCACTTACTGGCTCCCTCACTTTTGGTTCCCCACCTTGCCTCTGTGGACACCTGTATGCCACATGGCCCCACTGGTTGCATTCAAAACATTTAACCCTTGCTCCTGGACGTGCACCTGGACTAGTGGCTTCTTCTGCTACTGGCAGATTTTGTTAGAGCAGTCTGTGCTGCCCCCCCATGGGCTCCTTTAGACCCATGAACAGTACTTGGGGTCCCCTTCCTGTGCAGGGCTGCCCACTTCCCCAACTCATCTGAAGTAGCACATTGTCTACCAGCTAATCAGATCCTCATGTCCTCAAGCAAAGTGCTAAGGGCTTCTTCCCTCACCAAAAGATTTGCCAGCCCTTCAAAAGTGGTGACCTGACATCCACTCACCCACCTATGCTGAATTCAGCAACATATCCACACTCACTTTTATCTGCCTTGCCTCTATGCTCACAAAACTTTTTCCAGTACATTTCAGGTGTTAGCTTAAACAGTTCTAAAAGACATTTCTTTACAGTACTATAATGAAAACATGCAATGTCAGACTTTTTAGATAATGCAGTTACAGCTTTACCATGGAGTAAGGGGGTCAGGAACTGTACCCAGAGCCCTTGGTCATCTTCATACTGTTTACATACCATCTCAAACATATGAATGAAACTATCAAATTATCACCTTTTTTAAACTGCAGAATTAATTTACTGACCTTTTGTGCTTCTGGGGTCCAGTTACTCCCTTCCCCATTACCTCCTTGACTCTGGTGAAGAGTCAGCATCTCCTTCTCATGCTGCCTCTGTCTCTCTTGTTCCTAAGCTTGCAGATGTAACAGTTTCTCATTCTCCTCAGCCTGCAAATGTCACGGTCTCTCATTTGCTTCTAATTCCACATGCCTGGCCTCCAACTCAAGTCTCTTTAGCTCCAGCTGGATTTTTAAGTCCACTGCAGAAAGGTTGAGCTGTCCATTCTCTAAGGGAATTATATCTCCACTACCAGTCTGATTGTCCTCCTGGTTGCTGTTTTCTGATGCAGCTGTAACCCAAGGCTGCAATCAGGTCTGCCTTAGTCAGGTTTCCATGCACTAGTCCCCTAGCCTGGCATATCTCCACCTGCTGGCTCCTTGTCAGCTTTCCATGCTCATCTGATGACATGCTGTCTGCTCACCCTGACTAACTAAGCTAACAAAAGAAATAAAACAATTGTGATCTGAACTCTGAGTATTTACTGTGTGGCTGATTTAGAGTACAAAACACTTTCAAAGTTCACTGCACACAAGCTACAGGATTCACTCTACCCATGCCACTACAAGCCAATTAGTATTTACCAACTAAATATGTGATGTGAATATCCCACCGCTACCAAACACAAATGTGAGGTGGATATCCCAACCACTGCCACCAATTAATATGTGATGCCCGTGCCCTGGCCTAGCAATCAAGGAGTCTCAATCCTCACCACTAACACCAGAGAGGGCGTCTCATATATGAAGAAAGGATAACAAATACACAGAGTAAAGTGCAATTTCCCTTAAGATCACTGTCAGTCTGGGGCTGGTCACTCCCTTACTACCCAGGTCCCCAATAAGACTCCCCACTGGCACAGCTATAGGGTACAGATCTCAGCCTAGCTGGGCAAGCTAAAATCTCCAGCACCCTCTCTGTCTAACCAGTGCTTCATGTCCCTGCTCAAGTAGTTGACACACACAAACACTTTGAGATAAGAGTTTACACAACCACACAGACACTTCTGGTGAAGGCTGGCACAGGTTCTCCAGCTGTGCCCTCTTTTACCCAGACTATATGGTAGTAATTACTGCCACCACCCAGCTAACATTATCAGCTACCCAAAGGCCCTTAAAAGGGTGTAAAATTATTACTGTGCAATATTATTATCCAATTGGTAAGTGTGACTAATCAGTCAAGGCTTATTAGAGTGGCTCTATACAATAAACTCTATAAATATGCAATGCACTGTAGAGCTTAACTTAACTCTTCACAAACCAGCCACAGTTAACAGGTTTTAAAATATTTAATAAATAATTAAAACCACAAGACAATATTTTCTACTACACAGTGCTAGTCAAAAGAGTTCAGAGATTACACAGAAATACTTAAAATAAATCAGTAGTACAGTTCTGACATCACAGAAAAAACACTTAGTCTAAACTTTCTAATTTCTAGCTATTGCTGCAAGAAAACACACTTCTAAAATAACTTGTTACATAGAGCAACAGGCAGTTCTGTGAGTCGGATAGTCAGACAAAAATGCTTATTATACAACGACCCTTCCATTACTATTCCAAAACGTGCACTCTGATTGGTAAGCATGCATGGTGTAAATCAGACGTATACTAAAGGAAAAATGTCCAGTTGCCCGGACTTTTTCCATTAGTATAAGTCTTTTTTTTTTGTTGGACAGCAACAGAGAACAAAAGAGCTCCATTGCTGTTATCTCGCTATGTTAAACTTGTTTAACATAGCAAGATATTATAACATAGCGAGACAGCTTTTAAAAAAGCAATGGAGAAAGGCAGATCTCTGTTGCTTTTTTTTAAGATATCTCACTATGTTAAACTCTTTTAACATGGCGAGACACCTTTTTTAAAAAGCAACAGAGATTTTCCTTTCTCCGTTGCTTACACACATAGCTCTGATGTGCTGCATAACCATACACATGTGCAGTACATTAGAACTGCCACAGAATACTGGACAGCTGCAGAAGGGCAGCAAGGATGCATTATACAATGCTGTTATTCCAGAAAAGTAAGTATTTTTTTCTTAAATAATGTCATTGTATAATAGCAATAATCCACGCCTGGGTGTGGGCAATGCTGGATTTACCCATGGTTGTCTTTGTTTGGCCACTCGGGCTTCACCCTCGTGACCAAACCACACCAACTGTAGGTAAATCCAGCATTACCCACACCCAGGCATGGGTTATTGCTTAAATAATCTCTGGTTCTCACTGTTTAAATTGAAACTCCAGTTCTGCTAAACATTACATCATCTTTTACACCTTCCTGGTGTTCCCAGGCTGACATAAACTTCATTTACATTCTTTTACACTTAGAGCAATAAAGGACATTCCACATGTAAATTCTGGTCATTAACTTTAGCCTTAAAACAATAGGCAGGAAGCCTTCATCTAGCCGGACTGGAGCTGACTTGTAAAACATCAAAGGCAGTGATAAAATAATTTGAATTTCAAAGGACCAACAAGAAATGCTTGACTTAGCTTTCTTTACAGCAGATAGCAATGTTGCCAGATTGTTTTAAGTTCAACATTCATATTTATAAATGATCGAATTATCTGCACAATTCTATCTGGCTAGGCTGGCAGCCTTCACCCATCTCTACCAATCTTCACAGACCCATTTGACATGTACCTCACTAGACACCTGCAACAACTGGAGAGGCTGCAAAAGTACCTCAAAGAGATGATCCTAGGCCTTAAACACTTGTCCTATATGGACAGACTCAAAAAACTCCAACTATTCTCTGTCTCATATCACCTACTTAGAGGCAATCTCTACTTGAATTACAAAGCCATGTCTGACCCAGCTCTGTTAGAAATGCTACATCTAAAGAAATCCCAATCCCTCCACACTACACAGTCCAGAGACCTCAACCTCATTAACACAATTAACAGAACTTGCTGGAGGGACAGGTTCATAACCCAGAGACTGCCCATGCTATGAAACAGACTTCCCATACATGTCAAGCAGAGCACCTCACTGACCCTCTTCAAGAGAAATCTTGATAAGTGGATGAGAGACAGAAAATTCACCCTGGGGATAACTCCAGTGGCTCTATTTGACAGAGGCACTGGGGCCTAAGGTCTGGTGGTACTATGCCAGGGTAATCCTTTGGCTAGGCTTGTAAAGGCCCCAGGACCATTAGCCTAGTACACACCTATGAACCTATGAACTGCTGCAGGCTTAACAACCATTATGTCTGATGCAGGGTACCTCTTGTCACTGACTTCCTTAGCCTCTGTTATAAGATACAGTCCCTTGTAATAATTGGAGCAGGTGGAATTTCAAGACAGCCATCACTACTGTAGTGCTGTTGTCTCCCTAATGTAACATTCAGTGCCCATACAATTACTTTGGATATTTGACTCACACATGCACCATCTGCTTACATAAGAAATGTATTACTTCAAAACATCAATATGAACTTGAGACAGTAGTTACTGCATTTGTCTGTGAAACCTGCTGTGAAGGTTCAGACTGCCCACTATGGTTTCTCGTTCCAGGTCTAGTGCTTGGTATGCCTTATTGTGGAATTGTGCCCAGCTACTTAGCTAGGGGTCACCTATCCTTTTTTGCTCATTTCCTCAGCAGTGTTAGGCTCTCAATCTGTTAATCAGATGTTCTTACCTTCTGGCAAAGTTCTGAGTGTTTACTCTCTTACCATAATGAGTCACAACATTTTAAAAGTGTAACTTGACATCCTATCACTCACCTGTTAAAGTAAGAATTTATTTTTGCAATGAAATTGCTGACACTATGTTTTTTTCTCCTTTGTTCTTAAATTTCTTAATATAAACTCCAGGGCTAAGATTAAAGCATTTAAACAAAGTCCATAAGCTTTGGTGCAAGACTGATTAGGGTTAGAACTAAAACTAGAATGTCTGTTGCACTTTTCATAATTATATTAAACTGATTGTACATAATTATACATGGATAGTTTACAAATATAAAATTACATACTCGGCTAGATTAATCCTTGCTACATTCTTAGAAAGATTAACTGCTCTATAAATATTTAAGGGTGTCACAGTAGATGCAATTAGAGGTGTGACCATACATTTTTCAATGGAGGAACAAATAAATAGCAGTAGCTGTTACATACCACATCCAAAGAATGACGTAGTTTAACGGCTCATGCTGTCATGAGCAAATGGGCATATATCGTAATGGATAATGAATTATCAGGTAATACAGAAAATGGTGACCCATGAGAAAATAAGCTCTGCTGATAATATAACCATGCTACATAGCCCTAGAGAACTTGCTAATTGCCTATCTTTAGTCTACATAAATTGCATACCAGCATGCTTAAGACTCGTATACAGCAACTGCAAAGATGATAAATTAATACAACAAGAATGTCAAAGAACAATGGAGATAAACAAAAATGAGTAACAGTCTACTCTGGCTCTGATATTAGCATGTAAATGTTCTGAGAAAACAGTGGCCAGTGAATTCAAATCTTAAAATAAAGGCACTTATTTTCCTGCCTCTTTGTTTACCAGGGCTAATATCCATAATATCCATAAGTCAACCCACAAAGTCCTGACAATACTAAATGACAGACTAATCAAGTGGCATAGAAAATTAGTGCCACAGCATTGCCCATACCACAGTTCCACAGTGAAGCATTAGAAACAGGACTCGGTAACACTTGAACAAAGTAAGGGCAGGTAGATGGATTAATTCAGCTTGTCATCTTTGTCCTATACAGATACAAGTCTGATAGGTATGTGTCACCTGGTCTAACTGCTCCTGTATCAAACAGGTTCCTCTGGCCCACCAAACAACTAAAGTGAAAATGAAAGAGAAGGGAAAGGAAAATGATTCTTGGGATATTTTATTGTTATATTAAATACACACTATAAACTATCTTAGCTAACATCCCGCTTCTCCATTAATATATGACCTGCATTGTAACTTTAATTGCTCATACTTTAACATACAGACTTTCCAAGATACACTGATTAGCTGCTTAACTTCAGCTCTCACAGCGTGAAAAAAGAAATTGAAAACAAGAGAAAGGAACTTTGTCACTTTTAATAAATTCATACTGGCTAGTAAGAACACTGCCTAGATGGCAGAAAAGAAGAAACCAAGAGAGCCAAGAGAGCCTGAAAGAAAATCTAGTAGAAAAGATAAAAGCACTAAATGGGAAGAATCCTGTAGCTGTTCAGCAAAAAATAGTTTAAGCTCCAGCTTTGGTACAAGAGATAACTTCCAGTAATCTAGAAGAAAAATAAGTCAAATGTGCTCAGAGCTGATTCATATAAATGAAACACTGAAGGACTATATAAAGTCAAATAACAAAAGGCTGAAAAAAATGGAAAAAGCTTTAAAAAATATTCAGATGAGCTGATAAAATTGCAAAAATCAAAGGTTGGAATGAAGAAAAGGCTGGCTGAATATGAAACTGTTCAAAAAGAGATGTTTCCAAAAATGCTAGCATTAGAACAGATAGGGTAGATATGGGATTTTCTTTTGTAAAAGAGAAACTAGAAGGAACAAATGGTATTAATATTATGAAGACACAAAAATCCAACTGGACAAGTATTCTAGAGCAAGAAATGGCACACTGTGTGCATGCTCCAAATCTGGCCATAAGAAAGCAGCCAAGACCTGTAACAGTAAAGATGTAAACCTACCAGGGAAAGAGTTAATCCTGACAAAATCGTGGCAAAAGGACAAAGTATTAAAAGATGGAGAAAGAAGAGTGTTTGTAGAAAATAATTATTCACTGTACACCAGGTAGAAGAGAACCAAATGTGTTCCAGCAATCAGGGAATGCCGAGAGATTTGAGCTACTGTATCCAGAACATTTTCTTCTTGGAGGATTAAAGTAATTTTTTTTGAACCAGCTAAGGAAGAAATAGACAAGTATTAGGTTTGCTGCCCTTGTGAACCATGTTAAGCCTTGCTAATTGCTCTTGCAAAGGGGAGAATCAAGCCCTATACCTTATGTCTGGGAGGTAAACACCTTAGCCACTATACCAAATATTTGCCCAACAAAAGTAAGCCAACAAGTAGAAAGGCACTCTGCTTCTGATTCTTCTGGTAATAAAGCACATAGAGAAATTTTGCCAATGAAGCTTTTCCACTGTTCCAAAGGAAATTCTTGAGAGGTGGGAAAATCATAACAGTTGAATAGAAGAATTGAGAGTACCTTGGAAATGAACCAGAATCTGGAGTTGGGAGAGGGAGATGAACAGGAAGAAGACCAGCAACATGGAAATAATTTGTGAATAAATGTGAGACTGCAAAGCATCGGTCACATTTGTGAAATATGAATGTATAAGAAAAAGTGGAAAGAGTGGACTTTTGTTGACATTTTAAAACTTGTGAGGAACTGAAAGGCATTTGTCTCACTTCATGTCATTAATGTTTGACATAGAGAGGAGGGGGATGAGAATGGAAAAGAGTAATTTTAAGTAAACAATTTCTATTTTAAACAGTATTTCTATGAAACCTTTGATTATATAAATTATGTTTCAGAGCATTTTAGTTGGTCTTGTATCTAATAAAGATAAAAAGTAAACAGATGCCTTTTTTCTCTCTTGCTTTCTTCTTTTTTAGTATTAAGAAATGTAGGCATGTCAATGCAAAAAGAAAAAAAAGGCTAGACAAAAGCATGTTAAAATTAATAGGCTGTAATCTGGATTGTTGATATGGGGGATGGGGTGCAAAAGTACTTTTGCATAGGTGAATGTCTGGAAACAAGTTTTAAGAGAAAATCAGTAAATAAGACAACATTGAATTTAATGAAAAGTTCTCCTATAGCAATAAATGTTTAAGGTTGTCTTTGGAAGCCTGCAGCTGAGGGCTACATTTGTTGTTATGTTTCCTAAGATAATAGGGCAATAAAAAGCTAGAACACTGGTTTCTTCAAGGCTAAAAGTTAATGTTTTACTGAAAAAAGAACTCACAAAAAGAAAGCCATTAAACTGTAGATTCACTGGAGGCTGCAAGATGGTGAAAAATCACAATACATTGCCCATGGACATGGATAGCAAGATTCAAGCAGTAAAATGTTTTTAGTCCCTTAAATTTTATACACAGGTCAGGCATGTATTTATCAACCAGAAGAGAATTTGTCGATGTAATTAATGAAGAGTTGAAGGATTTTATCTGGGAGGGGAAGACGGCAAGAATCAAGTGGGATACGTTGATTCTACTAATAGAACAAGGAGGTTTAGGATTACCCGATTTGAAGAAATATTTCAGAGCTACACATTTAAGGCAATTATATATAACAAAAGCAGAATTCTACAAATCAAAGTGGAGAGGGATAATGATGAAGCAGGGGATAATTTAAGAAATAAGGAAAGAGTTTGATTTTGAACACATATCCTTAAGGAGGATAACAACATTCATACATAATATTATATTCATACAGTAGCAGACAGTAATAACTAAGCCAACATGGGATTGCAGAAAGAAGATTTCGCCCATAGGGATGACTGCAATTAAGGCTACAGATAATAGGCAAGAGGGGCCCAAAATTGAATTGAGGAAGCTTTCAAAGGAACCAAAGTATTGGGAATAAACAATTAGAGAGAAAGAGAGAGAGGTAATGGAATAGGACGAGGCAAAAAAGACATTTGGACTACAGGCTAGAGATGCCTTCCTATTACAGATTGATATCAGAGTATAAGCAAAGAGACAGGGATAGGGGAATCTTAAATGAAAGACCTGTACTGGTTGAGTTTTTAGTTGAATCTAGAATAAATACTGGTATTTTATTTATTATTTATTTATTTTACATTTTTTGACCAGGATAGTCCGACTGGATATATGTCCATTTTCAGCGGAGGCCCAGGGAGAAAAGCTCCAAGATAATAATACACATTAAAATTTAGTAAATGCTAGTTTCAAGCATATTACAGTCATAAGCAATTCCAGCATTTAGCACATATAGTACTAACTTATTATAAAACACTTTACAAAACATAACATTATTTTCAAAGTTATATATACATAACATTACATTCAGGTTTAAGACACATTGAGCAGCAGTTATACAATTGACCCTTCCTGAAATGGTGTGGTAGAGAAAAGTTAGAAGTAGCTGAAGATAAGGCACCTAAGTAATAGAGAGGTCACTAGTCGGGGTTAGTGCAAGGACATAACCAATGAGTTTTGAAGTATTTCTTGAGTTTGTTTTTGAATCAAGTTAGTGAGGGTTCTAGGGTCAAGTCAGCTGGGAGTCTGTTCCATGTTTTTCCAACAGAGTTGGCAAACAGAGCGTCCCCAGCTGAGCTAGGAGTCCAGTGGATGATCATAGTGGCCAGGTGCTGGTGTAGGGGCTGATAATATTTTTTAGTGCAGGTGTATTTTCTGGTTGGTAAAGGACTTTATGTGCCACTATTAGCTGGATGAACTGCAGTAGGCTAAGCAGTTCAAGCCATCCTAGGCGATTTAGGTTGTGACAGTGGTGTGTCCGGTAGGCTGTGCCAATAGCAAACCTGGCAATGTGGTTATAGCAGGATGATAGTTTATTAAGATCTGTTTTGTTTAAGTTGGAGAATAGAGGTGAGGCGTAAAGAAGAGTTGATAGTAGGTGGGAACAGGCAATTGCAGTTTTAGCAAGTGGGGTACGAAAAGATTTGATTCTGTAAAGAGAGCCAAGTTTTTTATTAATGGTTTTGAAAGTTTGATTGATATGCACATCAAACTTCAGGTTGTTATCAACTATGACAGCCAGTAGTTTAATTAAGAAACTAAATAAAAATGCATAAATTACTATAAAACAAGCACAATACTGGCTATGGAATAAAGAAAGAGTCATATCCTATGTTAAGCGCTTTTCATTTACTGCATTAGTAAACTTCATCAAACAAAATCAGTGAAACACATTTACAACAGTTAAATAGTTTAAAATTTGGCACCTTTTTTCATTACAAAAAATGACATCACAAACCTAAATATGCTACTTCCCCCATTGCACGTACCATTATACACAAATAGGTAAATATTTATATATATATAACTAAACCTTCTAAATGCACTAAATACACACAGTATATACAACTATAGAAATTAAAAATTATAATTAGCTGCCTAAAGATATTAAATGGATGTACATTTATATACATAAATAAAATATTCATTTATTAACTTAGACTAAACTTCTTATAATTACTAAAGCAACCCTTATCTACTTAATGCTTTTAATCTTAAAATACTGTTAATACTGCAAAGATCATTAAGCCCAGGCCATGCATAAGAATGAAGCATAAGCTCCCACATTAACTCTGTCTTTTCCAATTTCTATTTATGTATATAAATGTACATCCATTTAATATCTTTAGGCAGCTAATTATAATTTTTAATTTATATAGTTGTATATATTGTGTGTATTTAGTGCATTTAGAATGCTTAGTTTTATATATATATATATATATATATATATATATATATATATATATATATATAAAAAATATCTACCTATGTATGTATAATGGTACATGCAATGGGGGAAGTAGCATACTTAGGTTTGTGATGTCATTTCCTGTAGTGAAAAAAGGCGCCACATTGTAAACTATTGAACTGTTGTAAATATGTTTCACTGATTTTGTGTGATGAAGTTTACTAATGCAGTAAATGAAAAGGGCTTAACATAGACTATGACTCTTTCTGTATTCCATAGTCCGTATTGTGCTTCTTTGATAGTAGTTTGTGGATTTTTATTTCATTTTTTCATTAGTTTATATTGTATGCTGGCGTTTTGGATTATATGGAAAGCAGTATACCATCTGAAGAGATGCAACAACCTTTGGATAAGCTTATGGGTCTCATTGAGGAGCTCACTATGCGTTTAGAACTTTTGGTAGCACAGGTGGATGAAATGAGGTCAGTTGGAAGTCAAGAAGTGTGGAACTACCAAAGCTCACATACCATGCAGCAGCTGTTGTGACAGAACCAACAGCAAATCCTTGAAAAAGGCAGCTGTGTCATGAATGGCTACACAGAACTGAACTTGGTTATTTTAGCTTCTTCTTTGTCAGCTAAGGACTCCAGTATGGATGGTTTAGCTTCTTCTGCAGATATTCAACAACCAGTTTATGGTATGGCTACATTTGTTGGCTCACCAGGTACTTCACAGTCGGATAATTGTTCGATACCTAATAGACAGTGGATAGCTTCACAAACGGACTTGGCTGAAGGCATTAATACAGGTACTGTTACTTTTAATGATGGCTTAACAAGAAGTGACATTGTCATACAAAATGGTGGTTTAATACAAAATAATAATACCAGTAATGGCAATAATGTTAATAATAGTAATATTCGTGAACATTATGCAGATTCTAGTGACATAGCTAATTGGAAACCACCAGTTTTATCTCGATGGTTAATGGATGAATAGACATGCTCTGCATCTGGTGTCAGCACTTGTTCTGAAGGGTTGCCCTTAAAAACATGGTTGGAGCAACTGGATGTAAAATTATTTAAAATGAAAAAGTTGCAGGTGGAAAATATGTTTTTAAAAGACTGCATAAAAAATAAAGTTGTCCCAAAAGGACTACGAACTTGGCGATACCCCTCAAGACTTATTGAAAATTCTCCATTACATTATGAATTGTTAACTATGTATGACAGAAATGGTTTTGAATTGTTAGAGCTATTAATTAAGCATAATGCAAAGGAAATTGATGTGTTGTTAGTAGAATGTGATGCCTTAGAAAAACAACTGCAAGTGGATGTTAATTGTAGTAGATATAAATATGAACATTAAAGAATATATATCAGTATTGAACATATTTTATCTGACTTGAAGCTTAAAAAACATAATACATTGTTAAGGGACTAGCAACAGTATAGTAAGTGTCAGGCTTACTCAAAACCACAGAAAGTTAAAACACAAGGGGTTTATGTAAACAATACTGTTAACAATGGTCAAAATGTAAGGGCACAGCATCAACAAGTAATAATCAATGATTCTGAACAAGTTGCCTATCAGAATGATTTTGAAGAGTATGATGAACAGTTCCCACCTGTCAGAAGACCAGAAAGAATAAAGAATAAAAATAATCAGAAGGTCTGATAACCAGGGTTTTTACACACCCTCGAGACGGAATCAGAGGAGAGGGGGGTAACAATATCATGGCAGGTGGAGGCAATACAATTAAATATTCCATGCAGTACCACATGGGTTGAGGAAGACATAGCAATCATTGATTCAGTTTCTAATGATGCTCGTAGTAGTTCAGTCACTGTATGTAATTCTTTAGGTGATTTAAAAGTGTATAATCTTTCAGATACTGTGATAGATGAATCAATGGTGAGTTTATTGAGTAAAGGTTTTACATTTGTATCATCTAAGCAACCTAATCTTACACAAATATTGATTGATTTAAAGTTATTTTTAAGAAAATTAAATTTCACATTGTTATTTGGTGACAATCAGCACATTCTGAATCCCTTGAACTAACGCATCTATACTATAACATCGAAGTTCAAAAACTTAAAATGTTATAATATCGAACTCTTTAGTGTGAAAGCTGAGAATAGCAAAGCCTTGGAACATCTAAATTTTACCTAGGGTAAGATTTTGGTGATCCGTGGCTTCGCTATTTACAGCAGTGTGGTGTGATGGTTATGGACCAAGTTTAGGGAAGTGAGCAAACGGAGGTTAGGGATTGGGTTCAGGTAAGTGTGGTGAGATGGTTACGGACCGGGTTAAGGTAAGTGAGTGAACGGACTGGGTTAAGGTGACTGTGCGGTAGTTAGGGACTTTAGGGTTAGGGCGCAGGTGAGGTGAGTGTGTGGTAGTTACAGACTTTAGGGTTAAGGGTAGGTTAAGTGAGTTAGGGTTAGGGCATGGGCCAGGTAAATGTGCAACTGTGTGGACATAAGGGTTAGGGTGGGGTAGGTGAGTTAGGGTTAGGGAGCGGGTAAGGTGAGTGTGCGATAGTTAGGGACCTTAGGGTTAGGGTTGGGTTAAGGTAAGTGGGGAGCAAGTGGTGTATGTCAGGTTTAGCGTAGGGTTTTGTGAAGTGTATGTGTGTGGATTATTTATTTTGGTGTGCTTGAGTTGTGTGTATGTTTGTCGGAACCGCAAATTTTTTCCCTGGGGAAAAAAATCGCTATTCTGACTGTTCGGTTTTCTGGTGTTTCGATTAAATGGGGTCGATATTATAACATTCGATGTTAGACTTCGATGTCATAATATAGACCTGAATTAACACGCATCCATAGTACATTTAACCCCCCCACTTCATCCTGATTTAGCATCATATGAAAGAATATGTGAACTGGATATCAGGCATATGGTGAATAACAAAAAGTCTTTGAATGACAATTTAACAGATGAAGAGAGAATGAATTTGTCATTTCTCATGCATCAGTCTTTAAGAATAATGAAGCCTGATAAGTGGGGGGGGGGGGTTAGTTATAATGGACACGTTTGATTATGAACAAAAAAGGCTAGATATATTAAGTACAGAAACATATCAGGAGGTCAGTAGAAATGAGCATAATGTAGCTTATAGAAGGGTGCTAATGGCCCTTAATGATATGTTTCTTGAAAATAGAATAGATATTGACACTTATAATTATTTAAATATTATTTCTCTGATAATACCTACTATATTCGGGATGCCAAAGGTGCATAAGAATGTGAATAATCCACCATTATGACCGATAGTAGATGGTCATAATTCAATTACTTATGCATGTGCAAAGTATTTGGACAATAGCTTAAAGAGTTTGATAATGAAATGTCTCGAAATTTGTAAAGACTCATGATATTTCCTTGAGTTAATCAAACACACACAGTAATGTGATCATAGTATACTTGTAAGAGTGGACATTAAGGACTTATTCTCTGTGATCCCTCATGAAGATGGTATATAGGCTGTAGACATCTTTTTAGGTGAGCAGGGGATCACACAGTCAAAATTAATTTGTATACTGAACTCTTGAAAATAGTTCTTAAGAACAATTACATCTATTTTAAGGGTAGATATTTTTTACAGCAGTTGGGTGTAGCCACAGGCTCACCTTGTGGCACAATTTTTGCGAATAAAGTTATGGCTGTGTGGGAGCAGCAGTACATTTATGGGAGTGATTTTTTTTCAACATATTAGCCTATATTTACATTATTTGGATGACATATTCATCCTTTGGAAGGGCAGTCAAGCAGCATTAGATTTATTTCTTTCATATATTAATACAACTACTTCATATTTTACATTTACACAACAAGTGGACAATAAGGAGACAATTTTTTTTGGATGTCATTTTGAGTAAGAATAGGGATAATAATAGATTTATAGTGAATATCTATAGAAAACCTACCTACTCAAATTCATTCTTGCATTTTTCTAGTGCACACCCGTCAATTAATAAAAAATCAGTAGTTAAGGGACAGTTGGTCCAGGCAGCAAGGATGGTCAGCTTAGATACGGATTTTGAAACAGAGTGCAATAATATGATGAATATATTTAGAAAGAGAGGTTATCCTAATCATATTCTTAAAGAAGTGTACAATGAAGTTATAGTCATTTTGCACCTATTTTAACATATAGTAATATCTGGGTCTATATCAGATGAATGAAAAATCCATTAATCGAAAATAGAATAATTGAAATGTCACAGAAATTGAAATCAATATTGTGGGGGGCCCCCGCTAAATATATATTCTAACTCCGAGATCGCACTACAGTGGATTAAAGGGCAAATACCCTACTCCTCACTGTACTGAGACCTCACAATACCATTTTTGATGTCCATGAAGCTTCAATCTTTATGCATTCGATGAACGGATTTTTCATTCATCTGATATAGACTCGTAATATCTCAATATCTTTAGGTGCGAGTGAATGCTGCCTGGATAATGCTGCACTTTTCAGAACAACATTTAATACACATTTTTATGAAACTATGGCTATTATGATGAAAAACTGGATACTTATGGATGAGAATTTGAATATTAGAACAAAATTGTGTCATGATTTCAAAGTGGTAGCAAGGAGAGCAAGTAATCTTAAAACTTTGTTGGAGAATGGCAATACTAGTTATATTTCCAATAAATCATTGGGTATTATGAATAAATGTGGAATGTGCAATTACTGTAGATACATACATCAAAGCCGATGCATACAGATAAAAGGCATTGAATATTCCATTAAGGGTAAATTTAATTGCAATTCCAAGGGGGTAATATATGTGGCAGTATGTCAACTCTGCCCAGCATTTTATATAGGAACAACCACCAGGTCTTTTAAAGAAAGAATTTATGAGCACGTGTATGCAATAAGGAAATATCAGTTAAATAACGCACTAGCCAGACATGTGCATGAACATCATGATCATCATTTTAGATTTGGAATATTGCAGCAAGTGCTTAGTAATGATAGCGGTGGTCCCTGGGAATTACAATTGGAAAAGGCAGAGTTAATGTGGCAGCTTATGCTTCATTCTTATGCATGGCCTGGGCTTAATGATCTTTGCAGTATTAAAAGTATTTTAAGATTAAAAGCATTAAGTAGATAAGGGTTGCTTTAGTAATTATAAGAAGTTTAGTCTATGTTAATAAATGAATATTTTATTTATGTATATAAATGTACATCCATTTAATATCTTTAGGCAGCTAATTATAATTTTTAATTTCTATAGCTGTATACATTGTGTGTATTTAGTGCATTTAGAATGTTTAGTTGTATATATAAAATCTACCTATTTGTGTATAATGGTACATGCAATGGGGGAAGTAGCATATTTAGGTTCGTGATGTCATTTCCTGTAGTGAAAAAAGGCACCAAATTTTAAACTATTTAACTGTTGTAAATGTGTTTCACTGATTTTTGTCTGATGAAGATTAATAATGCAGCAAATGAAAAGCGCTTAACATAAGATACGACTCTTTCTCCACACCCAGTAGTTTAGTTTGTGCTTCTGGGGAGATGATAGTGCCATTGTTAGTGGTTATGTTGAAGGATTGCAGGGGGGGTCCTGCATGTGAGGGAGAAGAGGAGCAGCTTAGTTTTGTTGGGGTTTAGGATTAGATGTTGATTGGAGAGCCATTTTTCCACTGTATTGAAGGTATTTTGGGTTAATGTGAATAAAGTAGCTGGTGAGGTGTCAGAACAAATCAAGGTGCAGTCATCCGCATATTGAATGCAGGTAACATCTGGGATGACTGACTGAACGTCGTTGATAAAGATGGAGAAAAGAAGGGGTCCTAGTATTGAGCCTTTGGGGACTCCTAAAGTGATGGGTAGATGAGATGATAGCTTGTCCTGCCATAGGACTGCCTGTTGCCTGCCCTGCAGATAGGATTGAAACCATTGGAGTGCATGGTTGTTTAAGGAGAAGGCCTTCAAGGTATCTATAAGCATTAAAAAGTGGTAATTAGTAGGGTATATACAATATTGCATGATAAGTATAGGATTCAATCAGGAGAGCACAGAAAACATTGGGAAAAGAGATTAGATAAGACCTTCACAAAGAAACAATTGGAGGGCATATGTGTAACCAGTAAATATGCAACAAAATCTAGAAGGTTTAGGATTTCTGCCTTAAAGTGTTTGCATAGGTACTTCTTTACCCCAAGCAGACTCCAAAGATTTTTTTCCTCAGGTAGCTGGTAAACGTTGGAGGTGTAATGGGGATAAAAGAGTCACCTGGGAGCATATATTCTCAGAGTGTAATGAGTTTGCAGATTTAAATAATACTCTACAGAATATTCTGTCAGGAATACTGGATTAGTAAATGGGTGTTATTAAGGAAATTACTTTTTGAGGCTAGATATTTTCAGGATCTGAAATGCCTAGATAAAGTAAGAACTTGTTAACTTTAATTCTATTGGCTGCCAAAAAAATACTAGAAAATGGAACACAAACTCTAAATCAACCATACTTGATGTAGTAAATATTGAAACAGGGATAAAAGAACAGGAAGTGGGATCTTTAGAAAAGGGTTGGAGTATATTACATGGAAAAAATAGGAATTGTGGGAATAATGCATGCAGAAATATGCTTTGCAGGAGGAATGAAGTTTAAGAGAAGCCAGGAATTGAATATAAACTCACCTGTGTTACAAGTGATAATTCAATAAAGGTGTTTAAAAAACTAAATTTACAACCTGCAATGCAACTTTCTTTGATAAGACCTATTACTTATCCAGTATTTCAGAGACTTTTTCAAAGAACTCTTCCATTTTTAATAGGTATGACCTGCTTTCACAAAGTCAGATTCTTATGAATTAAGGGCTTGTTAGCCTAGGTGAGACAGCTTTGCTCTGTACTAACTAGAACTTTTAACACGTTAAGATGCTGAACTAAAAATAAACTCTGCAATCTTTAAGATATAAGAAAAAAGTAAGGAAAATAAATGAATAATCATCTCTTTCCTACTCTGTCTGTTTTGTATTAGAGGCTGCAAGATCAGATTTCCTTTGAAAAAGAAATGGAATGCGTTCTTTCCCTTTAAATAAAAATACTGGTCTCCAGCTCCTCTCTCAGGTCACAGTTAAGTTGCCTGCCTCCTCTTTCGGGTCACAAGTAATTGATATCTAAATCCTAGGACTGTGTCTTAACTAGACCATTTAAGACTGTAAAATACCATGCTTAAAATAAAACATTGCAATCAAGAAAGAGTTTGTATAAGAAACAACATAAGGAAAAAAATTATTCAAGAAACACCCCTTTCTATACAGTGGTCTGATTTATGGCAGAGGCTGTTCAGTCAGTTCTGTTGAAAATTACTTACAAAAAAATAACACACTAAAGATAATACACTGCAACCCATGAGAAATAATGTTATAAACAACATAAGGAAAACTAACCATGAAACTTACCTTTCCCCACACAACACTCAGATTTATAGTGGGGGCTGTTTAATTATATTTCTCTTAAAAATCTTGGAATGTTTTCTTTTTTTAAACAGAAATTCTAGTTTCTAACTCTTACCACGGTTGCTGGTAATCGTCATATAAATCAAAGGACTCAATAGGAGACACAGTTTTGTTCTCTACAAATCAAAGTATTTAGTACATTAAAACACTGTACTAAGAATATCCACTGCAATGCACCAAGAAATGATATAGGCAACAACACAAAAAAATACCCAAGGAATAATATAAGGAAAATAAAACAAGAAATTTACCTTTCCAACACAGCAGTCTGATTTATGACAGAGACTGTTCAGTTACATTTCTGTTGAAAACCTTTGAACGCTTTCTTTCTCTTTCAGTTGAAATACTGATCTCCAGCTCTTCCATCAGGAAAAATGTAAATTGCTTTTAAATCTTAGGATTTGCTAGGACATAAGGCTTTGTTCTCTCCTAACAGTAACTTTTAATAAAGTAAAACAAGAAACTGGTCTCTCCACGATGTTTCAGATAAAAACGTAATATTTCAGAATATCCAAGTAATCCACTGGAACATGTAGAAAAATAAAAACTTTTTATTTTAGACAGGTGGGATGATGAGCGCTTTCGCGTGGATACAACCACGCTTCTTCAGAGTAACTTTTAATACTTTTAAACACTGCACTTAAAATAAACACTGCAATCCAACAAGAAATATTGCAAGAAACAATATAAAATTAATAAACCAAGAAACATACCTTTTCCACTCAGCAGTCCATTTTATGGCAGAGACTGATGAGTAGATTTCTCTTTAAAACCATAGAAAGTTTTCTTTCTCTTTAAATATAAATATTTGCCTCCAGTTCCTCCCTTACTCACAGGTAATTAGCTTCTAAATCCAAGGACTCGTAAGGAGACACAACTTTCTTCTCACATAATCATAACTTTAAATACTTTAGAACACTGCACAAAAAATAAACAAAGCCACCAAACAAAATTCATATAAAGCCAACATAAGGAAAATAAATAAGAAACTTACGTTTCTCACACAGCAGTCCATTTTATGATACAGATGGCCAAGTCAGATTTCTGTTTAAAACCTTAGAATTCCTTGCGTCTCTTTAAATAGAAATATGATCTCTAGCTCCTCTCTCAGGTCTTAAGTAATTAGCATCTAAATCCTTGAACTCACCAGGCAAAACAGTTTTGTTCTGTTCTAACCAGAACTTTGAATGCTTTAAAGCATTCCACAAAAAAATAAACACTAGTATCTGAAAAAAATAACAATATAAGAAAAATAAGGAAGATAAGCCAAGAAACACACCTTTCCCAAATAGCAGTTTATTTTATTAATGATGATGTTCAGTCATATTTCTCTTGAAAACCTCAAAAGCTTTCCTTCTCCTTAAATAGAAATACTGTTCTCTAGCAGTTCACACTTTTAATAGTCTACAACCCTGTACAAAAAAAACACTGCAATCCAAAGAAATAATATAATAAATAATATGAGAAAAATAAACTAAGAAACTTCCTTTCCCACATAGCAGTTAGACTTCACTGGTAAACCTTTGAATACTTTCTTTTTCTTTAAATAGAAATGTTGGCCTCTAGCTCCTCTCATTGGTCACAGCTAATTAGCTTCTAAGTCATAAGACTCACTTAACCACACAGCTATACTCTTTTCTAACAAGATCTTTTAATACTTAAAAACATTGCATTAAAATAAACACTGCACTCCAACAAGGAATAATATACGGAACCATATAAGGAAGATAAATCAAGAAATTTATCTTTTCGCACAGCAGTCTGTTTTATAGCAAAAGATGTTCAGTCAGAAATATTCTTGAAAAAACATGGGAGGCTTTCTTTCTCTTTTAATAGAAATGCTGGCATCAATCTTGTCCCTCCGGTCTCAAGTAGTTAGCTTCTAAGTCCTTGGACTCACCAGGAGAGAGAGCTTTGTACTCTTCTAATCAGAAGTTTTAATACTTTAAATCACTGCACTAAAAATAAGCATGGCGATGCCCAAGAACTATATAGAACAATATAAGGAAGATAAACCAAGAAACCTACCTTTTCAACATAATCTGTTTTATAGCAGAGGCTGTTATATTAGATTTCTCCTGAAAATAAGGGAATGCTCTCTTGCTTTTTAAATACAAATATTGGTTTCCAGCTCCTCATTCAGGTCACAGGTAATTAGCCTGGCTGCTCCCCTGGGTTACAGGTAATTAACATCTAAGTCCTTGGACTCACTAAGAGAGATTTTGTTGTTCCGTCCTAACCAGACATTTCAAGACTCTAAGAATAAGCTTGACATAGATAGTTTGGCCAGAATAAATCCTATATAAATACAGCCTTCTCTTTGCATAGGTCTAGAAATGCAGCAATATCAAAGCAGGCCTATATCTTCATGTTATATTTCACATTTTACATGCAGTTTCAGTAAGTGAAGTTTCAATAGACAGGAATGTTTTAGTGAAGGATCGAAATGAGCACAGAGAAATAACCTTCAGACCAAAGCACTGCTGAGGATAAGCTGTGCTAACAGAGTTTACAGAACATTTGGTAAAAAAAAAATCTTGTTTAGTTGGTACAAGGTTTGAGAACCAAGGTTAAAGAAGCTTGCAGAACTTATATGAAATTTACAGGGTTTTAGTGTTATGAGAGATACTTTCTAGACAGAAGTGTTCAGTTTGGATACTCAAGAGATTGAGTACATAATTTAGTTTAAATATCCAGCAGTTCAAATATACAGAAATTAATTTGGAGTTTAGAGTTACAAAGAGCAGTATAATTCATTCCTCAGAGCTACCAAAGTCTGAGTAATCTTTAGCTACCATTTTATTTGAGATAGTTAAGTCTTGTTCAGATTTTGTTGTGTTACTATATCCACCTTTGTGCTGTGCTACTACTATATAATAAACAACTTTCATCAAAGCTCCAAGGAGTAAAGGCGTTTATTCTAAAAGATACAGGAAGGTTTGGCACATAAGGTAGACACTTAGATATTTGACATTTGCCCAGTATAGCACTGGTTAATTTAAAGATAAAGATGTTCCGTCCATTTCTTACAATGGCACCCAATATAATGGGGAAGGGCAGTACTGACAGTTAAAGTGAGTTCCATAGTTACCCTGTCAATCCACAGTTGCTCATGAGCAGATAGACTACATGTACTTAATAGAGCAACAGTCCTCTTTATGGACATTACTTCAGTAAAAGTTTACAGTAGAATATAGAAAAACTTCAGACTGAAAGAAAGAAGATAGTCTGCAAGGTCAAATATATAGGATATTATCCAGTTAACAGCAATGTATTGGAAAATTTCACAATCCCAAAGAAGTTGATTGACCTTCAAGTTTCCAGTTTGACACGAACAAGGCAAGGGAATCCTTACAAGAGGAAGTTTGAAGAAGTTGCAAGACACCTGGCCACCTTCTCAATGCCCGTTCAATGTTCTTTATGTAAGAATTTGCTTTTGTTATAATAGATTTGCTATTTAAATCAGGCAGTAAATCTCAGAAATGTCTGAAGACCTCTATAGTATAAGCATCAGTAAATGTAAATTTTATAGCAATGTCAGACAGTAAACGTAAAAACAGTTTCAAGACGTTTACATGTAAATATGTGGTTTAAAGACAACAACTGGGTAAGGAAGTCTACAAAAAATGTGTTCCAGAAAAGTTCATTTAAATATAAATGTTATCAGTTCAGGAATATTAAATATTTCTAGACACAAGGCAAACTGTAATGAATGACGTAATGGAAAAACTTCCTCATGGATCAGTATTTACAGAAGCAACAGTATTTTCAGCTTCAGATGGCGGTATTCAGATTGGAATAATGTGCAAATTGTAACAAATTTTAGTTTACAGTCTTCAGATAAAACATGGAAAGAATGGTATAAGAATAAAACACAACATGCTTACCAAAATTTTAGATATTTCAGAATGCATACCAAGATCCTTGTTAAATCAGACAATAAATCATATTACAGTAATTTCCAAAAAAAGCACCAAAACAGACAAAAGCTTTTTTGGTCTTCTCTAAATAAACTATTACACCCTGAGCATACCACTATACCCTGTCCTTCTACTTCAAACAACAAAGAGTCTATTGCCACTCAGTTCAACACTCATTTTACCCAGTCAGTTCTGTCACTAATCAATAGCCATCTCACTTCACCTGTCTGACTTCCATCTGTTCTTGAAAACAACATACTCTCTTTTAGTTTTCAGCCCATTCCAACATCAATCATAAAAAAAATTCTAGACAAATTAAAAGAACAACTTCAGCTGCTAATAACCTTCCCACTAAGCTCTTCAAACCAGGTACAGAAGCACTAGCCTTCCCTGTCTCAATTGTAATCAACCCAGTCAATAACTGAAAATTAGGTCCCATCGATCTGGAAAAAATCCATTATTATACCCTTCACAAAGGAGGTACTTCAACAGAGTTAGCAAACTACAGATCTATTGCTATCCTATTTCCCCTCTCTAAAATCCTCAAGAAAAATATTCACTCTCAGCTTATGAAACATATAACCAAACATAACCTCTTCTACAACACCCAGCACTGTTTCAGGTCCAACCATAGTACTATTACTGCCCTCAACTTCAGCAACATAGGACACCAATACAGAAATGAGGGGAAGCTTCTTTCTTCACTTTTCCTTGACTTTTCTAAAACAGATCCTGGGCCAGCTGGAGAACAACTAAAGTCCCACTTAACCATCTAAAATATCGTCAAAAAACATACAAAAAAAATCTATTTTACTGGATAAAAAAAGCTTCTACCAAAATCTCCTAAAAAAAACATAACAACCCTTAAAATCTCTGGGCAGGCTTAAATCAACTACTTCATCCAGGTCATTCCACCACCCCAACCCTGGCTAACTACACCCATAGTTCCCCAGAGACCATAGCTAGCTCCTTTAATAACTTTTTTACTGAAACAATCCAATCCCTAGCAAATCAACTAACCCCCTCTAACTTAAACCACACACCTAATCTACCCAATAATCACCCCAAATTTAGCTTCCAACCAATATCCACTAGTTTTATCAAAACACTTTTAAAAAAACTAAAATCTACCACCCTCGCTGCTGACCTCCTCCTTGCAGAGTACCTACAAATAGCTGCAGATGTCATTGCATATCCCATATCTATCCTCATCAACAGAACCTTATCTGAAAACGCTATCCCCTCCCTCTGGAAAATATCTCACGTCATCCCACTCCATAAAGGTGGTAGCTCCTCAGACACATCCAACTATAGACCCATTGCCATTCTTTCCCCACTAGCCAAAATAATGGAGAAATGTGTACACAAGCAACTAATGCAATATCTTACACAGAATAACTTACTATCCAACTCCCAGCATGGTTTCAGGCCATACCACAGCACCACCTCAGCCCTCCTTTCCTTTACTACTGCCATAAACCAAAACAGGAATGATAATAGGCTAACCTCTGCCCTCCTTCTTGACATATCAAAAGCCTTTGACATGGTCAACCATAAACTTCTCATTCTTTCAGTAAAATCTACGTCCCTCAACAAGCCCGCTATCCAGTGGTTCCAGTCCTACCTGACTGGTAGACAACAGGCGGTACTATGACTGGGCAACCTCTCCAGCCAGCTACCTCTCACACTTGGTGTCCCTCAAGGGTCCATACTAGGTCCACTATTCTTCTCTGTTTTTATCAACAATCTTCACACTGCTATCCCTAAAACTACCTGCATTCAATATGTGGATGATTCCACTCTGATCTGCTCAGTCACCTCCCCACCTGAACTGCAAACCTTAACCCAATATACATTTAACACTATCAAGAACTGGCTCACCAACCAATGCCTACTTCTGAACCCCAATAAAACTACACTTCTACTCTTCTCCCTCACTAGTAGATCTACCACACATTTATGCTCTGTCACATCTAACAATGGTATCACTATTTCCCCAGATCATCACACCAAACTGTTAGGGATTATCATAGACAATAATCTCAAATTTGACCTACCATACAGACCATCAATAAGAAGCTTGGATCACTGTATAGAAACAAGACATTTTTAACCCCACGGGCTAGGACTGCAATCGACCCGATCACACCTGCACTCTACTCTTTTATATGCCTCAACTGTACTCTCAGACCTCAACAAATCTGAACTAGATAAGCTGTCCCATAGCTACAATCATATTGCCAGATTCGCCACTGGTTCCACCTATAGAACCCACCACTGCCAGAACCTTAAACAACTACAGTGGCTAGAACTGCCCAGCTTAATTCATTTCAATCAACTCTTAATAGCGCACAAAATTTTGTACCACCCTGAGGATACCCCCTCACTTAAAAATATTATTAAGCCATATCACAACCTGAGATCCCTACGGTCAGACGATAAACTACTGGTCCAAACCCACAAAGCTAATAACTCTGCTGGTGAATCCCTGTTTGCCAACTTCATTGGCAAAACCTGGAATTCGTTGCTAGACTATATAACCCTACAATCCTCCAAAAGTCTCTTTAAAAAAAAAAAAAACTCAAACAGTATCTCAAAGTGAATTGGCTATGCCCATGTACCGACCCTGATTAAGTTATAAACTGAAAGCATATTCTGTAATTATCATAACTTGTAACTACGTCATCAAGCTCTGCTTCCAATCTGATGTCTCTTAGTTTTAATTGTGTCTGTCCATGAGAATTGTGAGTCCCTACTAGGGAACACTACTAAGCCATTGTATATAATTACTTTGTTTTTATAATTGTTTGCTAACTTCTGTGTAATCTGTGTAAGTTTGTCTATGTGGTGCTTTTCTCCCCGGGCCTCGGCTGAAAATGGACATGTATCCAGTCAGACTATCCCAGTAAACAAATGTAAAATAAAATAAATAAATAAATAAATACATAAATAAATAAATAAATTTGACACAGTGTTCCATCAAAATCTCCTCACTGAATTTGCAAAGCTAGGCCTCACTTACACCTCTTTCTCCTAGTTTCAAAGTTATTCATGCAATTGTCAGCAGACAACTAAATAGCAAAAAACCTTCCAGCATTTCATCCAGTCTCTGCTGGGTTTCCCACAGGTCAATACTTGACCCTTTTCTATTCAATATTTTCATAAATAGACTTCATACCACTAAAACCCTTATCTGCTCTGCCCCATTCATAACAAAGTTACAGGAAATCACTCAAAATCTTTCACTGGCATTGACATACAGCTAAGAAATTCTAACTTGTTGCTTAATGCAAAAAAAAAAAATGATGCTATTTATTCCAAAACAACACTTTAACCAGAAATATGCATTTTGTTTTACCTCAAGTAATAACACAAAAATAGAAACCATACGCTAAACTAAACTACTCAGAGTCATAATAGATGACAACCTCAGATATGATCACTTCATACTACATTCCATCAAGAAAACTCATCAAAACCTCGTCTCCCTCTATATGGCCAAACACTACCTACTACTACTACTACTACCCCTAGTCTTACAAATATCAGCACTATGTATAAAACGAAAGTAGCCTCCTGCTGCTACAAACTAGTTAATTTTGCAATCAACCATGCTTATAAAACACATTGTCTTGCATTAAAACAATTATACTAGTTTGACCTCCCAAACCAGTTGACATACTTACAACTAATCATTGCCCACAACTTATTGTACCCTCCAGACAAATGCCCAGCATTACAAAATAATCCATTGTACTATTCACCCACTAGAGACCTTTGGTGCAGCAATAAACTCTTACTATGTTTCAGTGCAACATTCATCACTGCTGGAGACTTTCTCTTCTCTTATTATGTGTCAGAACTCTGTAATGAAATCCCCATACAGTTAAAACAGATAGAAAACATAAATAGTTTTAAAAGCTTTCCTTAAACAGCACCCATGCAAAGATAGTTCTGTTCTTCCTGCTCACCTGCCAGCTTTACTCAGATTACTTTTCTCCAACTCTTATAGCCATTTTGCTTCCTGATATTTGCTCCTCCTCATACTGCACTTATCTCACAAACCCTTAGTCTCCCTCCTTCTCACAAACCTCACCACTAACTAAAGTTCCTCTTCTATCTGTTTATCTTCCTGCTAATTTCCATAACCTCTCCTTTCATATCGCTTATCATTTTAAGCTACAGTCTACTTGCCTGTCTGTAAATTATACTAAACTCAAAAACATCCCAGTTTGATATTTTCCCTGCAGCCATTATGCTATAAATAGGTGTTTAGGTTCATAGGTGTTTACTAGGCTAATGACCATAAGGGCCTTTTTAAGCCTAGCCATGCATCCCAAATCTCTGACAAGTTCTCATGCCCTTGATAAGTGTATGCAGGGGTTTGGGAGAGTATTCATTTACAGGTTACTTGTTATCTGTTAGAAACATAGGTGCCAAACCAGGGATGGATTTCTGGTTTCCCATCTAATTGTCCAGGTTGCACTTGAATTGGGTTAGGGAGGAGCTCTGCTTCACATGGATGGGGAGCCTATTCAATAGACATGGTAGTCTCTGGGATACATACCTATCTCTCCAGCAGGACCTATTTATATCACAGGCAATGTTTAAGTCTTTAGAATGAGTAATTATGTTGCTGTTTGTTTTGTGGATATGCAGGAGGCCCATCAGAGTGGGTCTGACAATGCCCTGTATGTTAGGTATAGATCTCCCCTCAAAAGCCTGAAGTAGACAGAATACAGGGATAGGGCTTTGAGGTGGTCTGCATAGGACATTTTACTTACACCCTGTATTCTTTTAGTAACAAACCTCTGTGGGCATTCCAATTGTTAGATATGCCTGGTTAGGTACATACCAAAGGGGGCATTGTACTCAGTGATAGGTCTGATGAATGCCGGATACAGTGGAACAATGACTTCCTTGGACTTAGATGCCATACCTTTGTTTATAAGTTGTGCAACACAAAATTATTTCCTCATCACTGTAGTCACATGATGGTCAAAGGCTAGATTACTATCTATGTGTGTCCCTAAGTCCCTGACTACTGGGTCATCTCTAAAGGGTGCGTTGTTGGATAACTTCCCAAAGGATACTATTATGCATTTCTTGGCATTTAGTAATTAATTAATTCATTCAGAGATCAATGCAAAATGCAGAGTTAAGTTGCAATATTGCAAATACAGATTAGCCTGACATAAATACAGTCGGTGTACGTTACATGCAGATTTCAGGACAGAACACAGAATAGAAATTTTGTTTGTCTTATGTTAACATTAACAGCATCATTTCAAATACAAATTATCAGAATATAATAAATTCCAGCTTATTGTTTTCGAAAGCCAGCCCAAATATTACACTAAGGAGAGATCAATGTCCAGAGATGCACAGTAGGCCTGTGTAAATAGATTGATCTGGTAATATAAACATCAGTGTAAGTAATATAAAGACTTCAGGGCAAAGTAAAAAAGAAGAAATGCATACCATAACTGAAGTTAATGTTGTTACTAGTTGTATTGAAAACAATTTTTAGAATATCTATAAAAGGTGTGGCAGTCCAGCACCAAACCAGATGAGTTATCTGACACTGTTTAAGTCAGACAGGATATGTTTCATTATTTACAGAAAATGAGTTATGAAATGATATATTAATTAATACAGACATGTCAATTTCAGTTACAAACAGACCTCTACCCATGGACAAAAGTACACGTATAATTTTGTCAGGATTTGAAGGATCACAGTTTACAACAGTGAGTAGTTCTTCTCAGTGTGACAGGCATGGGCATGTTGTCAGAGTTAAATATTGTTCTAGACTTCAGTAATAAGATTTTATGAAGAAATAAAAATGCTACATAATGTACACTTGCAAGAAATCATGCACACTAAATTGAGTAGATGGTGTACAAAATTTGAAGGTAAGTTGCTGCAAAAATATGCAGCTTCATGGGCTAAAGTTAAAATAAATCCTGGTTCAGTTACCACAGCTGAAGTACAGGCAGAAAAGTTATCACATTTTCAGAAACAGCATTTTATTCTCAGAGAAGCAATGACAGACTATAGAAAAAGGTAGTATAATACAAGAATTGAGTCCATTCAGTTATCTTTTATGGCCAGTAAATAAAAAAGATGGCAGTTATAGGCTAGTAGATTTGCAAATACAGATTAGTCAATATGTACACCATTCTGGTAGCACATGTTGTATATGGTACACCAGAAATGACAGTCAAGTTAAATCCATGGAATAAAGGGCTTACTGTTATAGATTTGGCAGATTTATTTATTTTTTTGCTGTTGTTTTGTTTCATTAGACATTGTCAAGACCATTGAAGTACGGTAATGCAGTGTTGCGATGCATAAATGACATCTTGATACAGAGATGGAAAAGAGCATTTACAGATACCAAATGATGTCTTGCTAGTTTTACACAGTCTAAAATTTTAAGTCAGTTTTACATTTTTAAAAGTGACAGCACAGTCAAAGGTTCAAATCCCTTTCAGGAAAAGAATGCAGCATAAATATTATGTGTCAGTGCAGCAACAGGTTTAAATTTCATGTACGGAAACAGTGCAATGTAATTCACTGTATGAGGAAACTTCACATGCTTATAAAGGACAGACAAATAAAGCTTCAGTCAGATCAGTTCAATTCTAGTCAAAAATGTGTATATGTAAATGGTTTAAGATTTTATACATTTCATGCAAAAATGTATTTTCCAAGAGGTACAGACTTACATAATTTAGTTATAGATTATTGTTCATCTCAACAAGCTGAATTAAAGACAGTACTATATGTTATAAAAAGTATGGCAAAGATCAGCTAAGCATTATCAGTGACATTTTTATTCATGGCAGTTCTTACTATTTATCTGGAGACTTGGGATATAAGAAAAATTGTAGACTGTTGTGATAAGTCCCTGCAGTATTCAGAAGTACTGAAAGAGTTAAATGATAGCTGAAAAAAACATGTAAGGCAGTGAGTAGAGAACAGCACACTAAAGGAATTATTTTGGATAAATTATGGTCTTTCACAAGGTAAAAAAACAGCAGATAAGATTAATTTTGTAAGCATGCAGAAATGCAAAAATGCTGAAGAATTAGTACTGTGTCACATTACTACTTTAATTTTGAGTTTATGACAAGGAGAAAAATGTCACTGAGTTTTCCATTTGATTCAGTAGTAAAGTTACAGCCTTTCAATTTCACTATAGCACATTATCAGTTTGATTACTGAGCTACAAGAATCTATTTATCAGTGACATCCATTTATTTCAGGCAGGAGAAATGTATATAAAGTCAGGGCAACAGGTAAAATTATTAAAGTTGCAAATGTTATTTTAAAAACCTTTTTTGTGTTTTGCTGATTTTGCTACAGAAAGACCCACTGTCAAATCAGGCTAGTTCTTAACAATTTTCAGTTTGGTGTTCCAGAATGTATGTTTTTCAATACAGTCAGGAAGAATCATTAAATCCACCACCTAGACATGCACCACAGATGCAGGGAGGGGGGGGGGTTGGAAGGCCTATTTAAGGGACTCAGCCAGGAACTGGTGGACCCTGTGGTGGCTCTTCCAATACCCAGGCAGTGACTTCAGAAAATATACACTAAAGCTTACTCTACTGGATTTTTTGAATTGCCTACTTTGCAAGTTCTGGATTGACTTTCAAGTATGAAGATCAACAGAAAAGACGGAAGTGAAGACTTGAGTGTGTACATTTTTTCAGTGCTTCTTTAAATATAATGTAGTTAACTAGATAGATTATTCAGTATATATGCTAATCGTTTCAGTGATGTAAAGAAAAGTATTCCTTAGCATTAGGATATGTATAAAGCAATTGTGCATTTATGCAGATTAGTGTTAGAGTTAAAGAAAGTATAGCACAGAAACCTACATGGCCAGCAATTGTGCTCAAGACCATAGAAAGTTGTTTGCGTGCACTCAATGGATCGCATTTAGGCAATGCTGAGACACTAGTACATGCTGTAGCCCCCCATATTAAGAGCAAGTACAGGGACACAATACAGAAAGAGGGGAAGTAAAATGGGGGAATGGATAAACAAAAATGTGATATAATAACATAGTAAATGTAGTAGAGGGGAAATGTTTAAGGTATACTCATATGTTACATGCAAATGCGATGAAAGTGTATAAGAAACATTATCAACATAAAACCTGCAAGACTGATGTAATGATAATTGCTGTCAATATCAATCCTGCAGGTGAACACATAAATTATAACGGACATGCTGATAAAAGATGTGGATAGGGGCATAAAGCTGCATTGTAACAAAGGAAGTTGTAGCTGTGATATACATGTTAATTAAATGGTTTTCATCAGATAACACTTCTCATGGATGGCAGATACATTACGATGTGAATGCACAGAATGCATTCAAAGCATATAAGGATGCATATACAGAGAACTGACGTATTAACTCTGACAGCACTGATGAAGAACAGAAGGAAATTATAACTGTAATATCAGGTAAGCCAAAAATATTATAGCACATTAAATATTTGTAATAAAATAGTGGATTTGTAAACCTGTATGACCCTTACTTTTAATGTGTTATAATATGTTTTTGGATTCTGGTAATTCATATAATGCATTACACCATTTTTTGCTATTTTAATTGTAATGTCAGGTAACTCAGAAATAAGCATGTCTATACAAAGAAATGACTGTGGCACCAATAGGAAAGGGGTTCATCACATACAAGCATGTAATAAGCAAGGGTTGTACATTTATGTAAATACTTGGCAATCTAATAATGAACAATATACAAAAGCAACCAATGTCAAGACTGAGTGGATGACATGTCAGGAGTCCAGTGTTGCCATAGATGACTTGCAAAGATGTCTGACATAGCAGTAGTGGGCATGCTCACATGAAATTACAGGGAACAGTAGCAGAACAGCAAACCAGCATCTGCAATATAAAATAAAGTGTTGTAACAGAGGACCAATCACATCTGCTGATGGCCACCCTGCATTCTATACAGGCCGACAGATGCATTTCTGGAATCACACATCTGTCAGTAAGCCATATATTGTGACAGAAACAATGGCAGTATAAAACACATTTCTAGAGGATTACATGTGATACGGGGTGTGAAGTTGCCAGCCCAGTTAGCTAGAATTTTGTAAATAATCCCATGTCATTTGTAAATATTAATATGATCCATAGACTTGTCTTACAAATGTAAGAAAACTGTATGTACTGTACTGAGCTTCAAGAATGTAACCACAGTGCATCTTGCTGGAAAAGAGCAGAAATGTGTATAAACTACATACCTATGCAAATGTATGTGTTGATGGTAAAGACTGGAATATACAGAGTTAAATTGCAAACTCTGAGAAAATAAGTAAAGAGTTTTACGATGTGCTAAAGTTAGTTTATCTCAGCTAAGAGATGTTGTCTAGTGCTAAGGGTTTCTTTCTATTGTCTTGAGACAGAGAAAATTACTAGGTTTCACATGTAAAGTGTTTTTGTAAATGTCACATGCATTCAGCACTTGTATTTGCCTTGCTCTGTAAGCAAGACTTAGATCATAGTATCTCTCTTAGATAGATAGGAAAATAGTAAGATTAGTCTAGATGTTTTCTATATTCATGTGAGACTGTCCTGCATGCTATTTTAAAATATTCCCTGTGATTCTGAACTCTGTCACTGTATTGAGTTAATGAGTATTGTTTGTGATTTTTTTTATTTATTATTGAATATATTTAAACCTTGTAATTGTGGCTGGTTTTGTTTAGAGATATTTAAGCTCTTAGAGTACTTGTATATGGATTTGGTAACACTGTACCGGCCACTCCTAAATAGCCAAGTCTTGGACACACTTACCATTTGGATAATAGTAATATTACACAGTAAGATTTGGCACCCTTTGGTAAGGGGCCATTATAGTAGCTGATAAGTAATGGTTGGTGGCAGTTATAGCTACCTTACAGTCTGGGCAGAAGGGGGCATAGATAGTAAACCTGTGCCAGTCTTTCCCAGGAGTGTCTGTGTGTTTGTATAAAAAATATCAAACTGTGTGTGTGTCAGATACTTGGGCAGGGACACAAAACACTGGTTGGACAGAGAGGGTGCTAGAGGTTTTGGCTTGACCCCTCGGCTGAGATCTTAACCCTATAGCTGTGTCAGTGGGAAGTCTTACTGGGGATCTGGAAAGACAGAGAGAGAAAAACCAGCCCCAGACTGACTGTGATCTCTGTGTGCTCTTAAGGGAAATTGACTTTACTGTATGTGTACTTGTCATCCTCCCAATGTGCACATCCCTCACTGGTGTTAGTTGTGAGGATTGAGGCTCCTTGATTAATGAACTGGTGCAGAGGCATCACACAGGGCATAATTGCCTTGTGAATAGGTAATGCATATGAGCAAGGAATAACCTAAGAAACATTTGCAGCATGTATGTTAGAACCATGCCCAAAAAGATGTCTGACAGATACATAACAATCAGGGGCACCACAGACATATGCATATCGGTCACATAAGGAGGTATACCCACAAAGGTCAAGCAGCACAAATTTACCATATAAGGTGTACTGACAACCTACATGTTATGACAATTTATGAAAAAGTTGGCCTTGACTGTATATAAGCCACTGCAGTCTGACAGAGAGATGTTAGCAGATTCAAACCCCTGCCTGTTATACAAGGCTCTCCTCACACCTCTGTATTAACTGTCTGTGCCACATCGGATAGCAATGAAGGCTGTCACCAATAACTGAATTGATGGTGTGTGTCAACATGGGTAGACTGGATATCATATGAACAATCACAATTAGGCAGAATGCCAGACACAAGCTACACATGTTACTGTTCACACACCACTGAGCATTGAAATATGACTGATTATCTTTGACAATGAGTCTGTCTCTGTGATGTAGGACACACACTGTCCCAGAATCATACACCAGTATATCTGTGTAGGTATGCTGTAACTGCCAATACTCAATGCACGTCCACAGGAAAACTCACAGTATAACATTCATTAAATAAACATTTCAGTGGCATGTAATCACAACCTGTGATGATATATTATTGTCCAACATAAAAATATATAGCAAAATGTAGATATAAATGTTATTTTTGCAAGAGTATTACATTAATATAATGTTGCCCCTGTCAGGAATTGAACAAGAAGCAATTTAATTCTACTGACAATGCCATCTGTATGAACCATGATGCCGCAGTGGAAGTTGTACACCTGGCATGACAAACCACTTATGCTAACTTCTATGTCATCTGTATGTGTGGTAAGCAATATCTGGATGAAAGTGATCGTGGGAATCTATCACAATGGCAGTGGACACATTATCACCATGGTACATGTCAGTCATGCATTACAGTATAAGCCTAACAATGCAAACAAGTACTAAATGTAGATGTTGAACACATGAGCATTTAACAACAGAAAATACAGGGATATTTCCTAGGATGAATACACCCTGGTAGAAATGTCACTACAAGTGTGACATATGCAGTTATGTGAAGGCATAACATCATGTACATTCTGCCAATGATATGTGTGCCTGTGATTACTGTAGTGTCATCAATAGACAGCATGTTGTCTTACTTCTCCATGTCATAGGATAACACTTTCTACATGTGTAATATAAGGAACATGGAAGCCAATGTCATCATTTCTCTGAATAAAAGCATTGCTATGTGACAAATTGTCACCACTTTCAGTAAGAAGGACCAGCATCCATATGTGTGCAAAGTCTATGTGCATGAAAACACTGTTAGTAGCATGTATAGTCACAATAACACTAACATAACATACTCTGAGCATAATGGGCGGATTTCACATAACTTTCCAAGATCATAAGCTAAACTTCTGTGCCTGAAATGCAAGCGCCACACAACCATATTGAGGTACAACTGAGACAGTGCACAGTTACATGGATGACATCATCACTGTTTATAAGCTGGATGTTCATGACAAAAAGTGTCAAAGTGTACAATAACTGTACAGCTACACATCATATATGTCTTTGCATGGAAGTATACAAAGTATGAGTGTGAAGGACATCCCCACACTGGACCCCAGCACCCTGCATATGTAGTTACACCATGTATAAAGCACACTATCAAAGTCATGCAACACAGGAGAATGTACACTTTAAATGTGACATGCTGGAGTATGTAACCACTGTGTGGACAAAATGTTATTCTCCCAGGTGATACTATGAATAGCTAGTGTCACAGAGTGCCACTGTAATTCTAACCCATAATTAGATAGACATATAAAGGCTGTTGTGAGGTGGACAATGTTATATGACAGTAATGAACTGCCACACTACTGAAGCAGTGATGGACTCAAACCACCTACTTATTTACTTGCAACATTTATACTGCATATTATCAACAGACAGTGCCACAGCAAAATACTGAATATGACTGTAATGGATAACATCTATGAGGAGATAACATCAGCAGTGTATTACCAAAGAGATTCATTGGGTAAAATTATCTTTACAACAAATCAGGGCTTGTAAAGGTTGCCACACATATGTGTACAAAAACATTATGACTGTATTGGCAGTCTTGCTTGCAGAAGTTAAGCACTGGTGTAGTCGAACATCCTACTTAGCTCTTAAAATGTTATTGCGAATACTATCACACATGCCGGCAACACAGTAGAAGTCTAACATTAAAATAGCTACAGTTCACTTGCAAAACTGGTGTAGGCAGACAATATAGTTGAGTGCTTGTGTGCTCTCACTGATACCACACAAAATATCCTGATATGTGAAGGATGGAAACATTCTCCCTCTCCCCACTTAACATATGTTTGCATCACTTCTCCTCTAAAAACATTAAATGGTTATCTTTCAACTTATGACACTGTTATATTAAGCTTTAAAATAAATATTTGGTGAAATACGACTGCTAAATAAGTACAGTTTCCTTTATTTAATGCATAGAAGATAGTCATTATATTACAAACAATATGCATAGTCATGCCATTGTGTAGCAATGAAGTTGTGGATGTGAAGGTTGGTCTGGGGGATAGTGTAGTCTTCTTTGGTTGAAAATGTAGTCAGAGTAAAGACTGAATATGCACATGCTCACTCAACTCTAAACAAGTGCATTAACACACATCCATACAATTGTTCCATGCTGGGTATTCAACCTCTTGCCTATTTAGGTTGCTCAATCTAGATAGCAATGCAATACTTGTGAGTGTCTTATATGAAGTCTGACACACAGGGGAGAGATACAAGCATTACATATAGATGCAAAATTTCCATGGTTGGTACCAAACCCCCTTTGTACAACCTAGCCAGCACTGTAAAACCTACAAGTACCACAGGAGAATTCTGAAATTCAAGGGATAGGTAGCACTTTTGTCAGGATTACCTCATCAGTGTGTTTCAGAGAGAAAGTTATTGTAAAATTAGACAAAAACAGAGCAGTGAAAATATTTAAATGAATTGTTCTCAATGAAAATAGATACATAACCAAGGGATACACACAGTTTCTCTCTCACACACACACAAGTCTTCCATGCTGTGTACTGAACTTCCTACCTATTTAGGTTACACAACCTAGAATGCACTGCAATACTTGCAAGCACCATAGGTGGAGTCTTCCTCACAGGAGAGATAGCACTTTTGCCAGGATGACCTCATATTAATGTTTCAGAGAGGATGTTACTGTAAAAGTAGTTATAAGGGGCTATTTACTCATTTAAATACAACCTCTACAAGGGAACTGGAGACAGCAACAAGCATTACATACACATGTGTGAGGCTTCCACGAGAGGTATCAAACCTTGCACCTATCTAGTTTACACAATCTAGAGTGCAGTGAAGTACTTGCAAGCACCACAGAAGTCTGAATCTTAACACAGAGATACTCTTTTGACAAGATGACTTCATCAGTGTGTTTCAGACAAAATGTTCCTATAAAAGTTTTTATAAGGGAGTTGTGAGAACAGCTAACTGTATTATTCTCAGGGTTTTGGATACACCACCCAAAGATTCACACACACACACATCTTCCATACTGGATATTGAACCTCCTACCAGTCTAGGTTACACAATCTAGATATCAATGTACTTATCACAAGTGCTACAGGAGAAGTCAGACTCAGAAGGTAGAGATTGTACTTACATCACAATAACCCCATCAGTGTGTTTCAGATAGGATATTACTATAAAATTAGGAATAAGGGAGCTGTGAAAACAGTTAACTGAATCATTCTCAGGGGAAATTAATACACTCCCAGGGACACACACAACTTCCCATGCACGTATCCAAGTTTTCCATGCTGGGTATTGAAACTTCTATGTACCTAGGTTACATGTTCTAGAAAAAGCTGTAATCTCACAAGTGCCACAGCAGAGATCTGACTCTCATGGAAGAGATTGTACTTTTGTCAGGATGACCTCATCAGTGTGTTTCAGAGAGGATGTTCCCATAAAAGTTGTAAAGTAACTGTGAGAACAGTTAAATGTATCATTCTCAGGGAAAGTGGACACACCACCCAATGATACATACATGCACAAATGTCTTCTATGCTATGTATTTAACTTCTTATCTATTTAGGTTACAGAATCTAAAGATCAAGGTACTACTCACAAGCAACACAGGAGAAGTCTGATTATGATTGCACCTTTGTCAGCATGACACCAACAGAATGTTTTAGAGAGGATGTTATTGTAAAATTAGTGAAAAGGGAGCTATGCAAACAGTTAAATGCATTATTCTTAGGAGAAGTAGATTCACCACCCAATGACACAGAGTCTCAAACATGGACACACACAAGTCTGCCATGCTGGGCATTGAACCTCCTACCAAACTAGTTTACATAATCTGGGGATCAATGTACTAGTTGCAAGCACCACAGGAGAAGTCTTACTCTGAAGGTAGATATTGTGCATTTGTCAGGATGACCCAATCAGTGTGTTTCAGAGAGGATGTTATTGTAAATTTGTGCATAAGGGAGCTGTGAGAACAATAAATTAAATGCATTATTGTCAGACAGATTGGATTTACCACTCAATGATGCACACAGTCTCACTCATGCATGCACACCCCCCACAAGTCTGCTATCCTGGGCACTAAACATCCTACCTATCTATCTTACACAATCTAGAGAACAATGTAGGGGTTAGATCACAAGCATCACAGGGGAATGCACAAAATGTTTATGTGAAATTGGATATTGGAATAATTTCAAAGATCAATGTTTGGAAGAGACAGTGTTGTGCATCCCAGGTCATGCAACAAATGCATATGTATGCACAGGACAATGTAACATCACTGTGATTTTCACATATAACAACATATGTACAGACTGTCCATACTGTACATTGTGATAACATGAGGGACATTAACATGTTGCACATAACAGGATGACATAAACATTAACTGCTGCGCAACACTGGATTATCAATCAAAAATTCTTATGACATCATGTTGAGATGATTTTACAATTGTATTGTCTCATGCTTGCACTGTGTTCATTGGCAGGACAAACATGGAAATTTGACATAGGACAGTGCACTGCAGAATGCCAATGATAGACATGGTGAGAACAGATTAACCATGCTGGTAACATAGTGCAAATATAAACATTGTAGAGCAGACACAATACTTAATGAAAATTAATTAAATGAGTTAACATTGTTAACAAAGAATGTTAATTTTTGGGCAAGGGTAATAAAGACATAGAAATTTTGCGCAACAGAAAACCATGATTCTCTGCTTCCATGTTTGGTTTTCTGGTACTGTTTAAGTGCAGCACTGCTGAGCTGATTTGCACTGCTGAAGGCAAAGTGTTAGCTGATGTATAATCATATACTGAAGTGTTGAACTTAAATCAGTAGTTAGCAGTACTCTATATCACTCTGTGCTGACTCCAGTGCAAAGAACTTTACAAGACAGCATTTAGAATAGGTAGCAGGCAGATTAGTCTAGCAGCAAGGTAATGATGTGCTATGTAAAGGGGTTCACCAATATGTACTGAAACAGTAGTCAGAGAAAACATAGTGACATGTTGTCATCCATGTATATTCAAATATTTTCAGAATTCCATTAAGTAAGTCACCTGAGTGACTTAGCACAATATATATAAATGTATATTTGTGAAAGTTAACAGTTGAGAATGGATTTCAGCAAACATGACCATATGTAATAATCTTTACTACCCTATTGAGCACTGTAATCTGTACATCCAACTATACATCTGGTTCAATTTACTTTAAACTGAATAAACATAGCTTTTTTGAGAATGGTGCTAAGTCAGACAGAATAAAGTGATCAAAGACAATCAATATAAGCATTTTACTCCCATTTAGTATTATTTACATTTGGAACCCTGCTCCAAACATTGTGCAAATGCAGAGGTGGAAGAATAAAGATGATTGGGGGTGATACATTGTCAGAGTGATATGGAGGCAGGGACAAAATTACTTATTGATGAAGAAGGATAATGGTGCTTCACAACACTTTGTAGCCAACAGGTACAACTCCATTACTTAACCAAAAACTGTCATTAACAATTAACAGATGGCTGGTATAGAATCTGTGACATTTAAAAAAAAATCTTACTACACATCACAGCATTAGCTCATCATGCCACAAAGAAATTACTAGTTTTTGTCATTAAATAAGACTACTGAAGTGTATTCAAAAGATATGGAAGAAGAAGAAGGGAGAAACAGAGTTAGAGATAGATGCAGAGAGAAATGGCACAAATATGTTTTGTAGGACATGTAGGAACACCATACAGCGTTAGTCTTCGTTTTGAAATCATCAGCAATCAGTCCTGCTCTGTACAATAAACTAACTGCTATAGGTATAAATGAGGGGCGGGAAGAGTGCAATAACCATGAATACCTAACTAGGTATAAGGTTAGCTTACTAAGGTTAGCTTACTAAGTCTCCCTGTTGGGGATGCAATGTTTTTTAAAGTGATGTCTTTATGAACCATTCCAATGTTATGTTAAGGGAATGTGTTATATGTAGAGAACTGAAGACATTTGCAATTAAATATATGATAGGAATATGAATTGTCATGAAGTAATATACTGACATACTACTGTAATCGAACCTATGAACCTATGTCAAAAAAAACATGCTACAAATAGAAGAACTGTCACAACAAACCACATAGGAACTTCTAGTTGTATATATTCAGCAGCCTAATAAACATTATATTAACTGTACTGCAGTATTGCCTTTATTATGCATTTACTCTGTATTCTTATAGTGCAGTGGATTTAAACAAATTTGTGTGGAAGTAATCATACCACTGCAGATTAAATTAAAGTAATCAACTTTTGCAATAAGAGATTAAACAGTGTTCACTATCACTCAGCATTGCTGTGCAATACCAAACTCCATGCAGATGCTGAGGACAGAAAGTGAGGGTTTTTCCACAGGTCATTTCTGGCCATGTGTGTGTGTTGTGTGTGAAACTATTTTGTGGCCAAATTAAATGTGTGATAAAGGGGGTCAGACATTAGTGAAAATAGGTTGACAAGCACAGGGTAGCACAAAGGAAAAGAAAACAGGAATTTGCAGGAGGGTCGTGGGAGGGCACCATGGCTATCCACCTTTTCACTGTATAATTATATTCACAATTTCATGACTTTGTAGAGTCACCACACTAGTCATGGGTGACAACAAGACAATAATGTTGTATGGCAATTGGACCAAACCATTTGTGTTAGGTCAACACATAGGTGAATTGGAGAGCTATGTATTGGGTGTAATTTTTTTGTGGGACTTTTTTTTTTTGGGGAGAGATAAGAATGTTGGGAAAGGTCCTTAGGAATTAGAGGGTCAGATATGTGGAATAGATTTGGAAGCATTCACAGACATACAGGACAAACAGGGATAGTGATGGTGACAAAAGTTTGGGGGACACCATGATTGGGGATACACAGGGGACGTCAGAGGTGCGCCCATGTCCAGCATGAGAACAGTGAGAATCTTGTCTTCACCCTCAGAACTGTCATCATTGTCTCCTGTAGCAGCTCCCTGGGCCAGTGCTGGATGTGGCATCATCTTTGCAGTGCAACACAGGACCCTTTCAACCCTGACAATACATGCCCTCTGACATAATATGCTCCACCAGCCCTGTCAGCTCCTGCTGAGTGACAAAAATCATAGTCTCCACTACTTCTGCTCCTGGAGGGTACCACTGCACTAGCAGCTGGGGTAGAGCTAACCATGGGAATTCAGAGTAAAGGCATACTAATGGCAATATGTGTGGTACAGTTAATATAATGTTTATTAGGCTGCTGGATATATACAAATAGGACATACTTGGAGCAGGTAGGGGTTGTGTCATGGGGGCAACACTCACAGCTTGTGACCCTGAAGTGTTGGGTGTCTGTGCTGCCATCAGTGGAGGTATGGTGAGAGGAGCCACAATGGTCAATGCACCTCTCTGTGCAGTGGAGGATTGGTTTTCTGCAGCAAGCCATGCAACAGCAGATTGTTAGCGAATTATAACTCTCCCACCCAAAAAAAGAAAAGAAAAGAGAAAAAAGAGAGAAACGAGTGGCAGGAGACAAAAAATGAGATAATTAGATACATGTCATGTACTGTATACTTTAACCAAAGTTTTATTTGGAAATACATAAAGAACTATGATAGTTTACTGTTACAAAAGTTTGCAACATCCATATATAATGCAAAGGTATTTATGTAGTATTAAATAAACACATATCAATCATCTGATGTAAGAAACAGCTGCCTTTCTTTCACTATGGTGGCTTGAAGTTATGCATTCTAACTTCATAATTACAATTACTATAATGTAATTCTTCTTGACAGACTTGCTAATATCTTAACTAATTACCAGTTTATGAAAAAAATGCTGCTTCTGGGTACTTAACCCACATGGTAAAGCTGGCATTTCAATTGCCTAATACAAGCAGCAGCACTTATTTGGGAAGGGAAACATACTTGAGATGAATGGTGACCGATGTCTGCTTGAGATGCTGGTGCTTAAGAGAATGTAAATAAAATTATGGCTTTAATTTTTACCCAATTCATGCATACCCTAAGCCTCTATGAGGTGAGTTAATCTCTCCTGCTGCACCTCACCATTTCCATCAATCTCTGCAACTGTAAAGAATGAAAAGAAAACATATATATATATATATATATATATATATATATATATATATATATATATATATATATATATAAGCGCTACAGAATCCTGAAAGCCCCATATCCTAAAAACTCAAAATCCTGAAAACTCTAAATCTTGAAAACTCCAAATCCTGAAAACACACAGGATACCAACACTTACTATATTCCAGCACAAGTACATACAGAAACATATTATCCTTCAACTATATGCAGGGGGAGCCCCCCAGCACCCCCCATGTGGGGGGCTATGCCTCCCACACCCCTTGCTTCTTAAATATAACAACTCCGAGATTGCACTTCAGTACACTAAGTATGATATACTCGGAGAAGAGTAATATGCTTTGTGTTTTATTTGTTTATGTACTTGTGCTGGAGTATGCTGAGTGCTGGAGTATAGTAAGTGTTGGTATCCTGTGTGTTTTCAGGATTTTGAGTTTTCAGAATTTTGGTCTCAGGATTTTGGTCTTCAAGATTTTGGGCTTTCAGGATTCTGTAGCGCTCCTATAGATATATATATATATATATATATATATATATATATATATATATATATATATATATATATATATATACATAATGAAGAACTGCTTTGGCTGGCTAGATAACTTCTGTTATGGTACGAGACAGATTATTTACACAACTGAAGGTATTCCCAGTCCATCATTCAGCCTCCCATTGGCTTGGGAGGTCCTGCTTTTGTTTTTTAAGGTCACTATAGTGGTGATGACATTGCTCCCCATTGGGTGGAATTCCATCTGCAGTGGAGACAGCCTTGGCTGATCTATTCAAAGCCTCAGCCTTATACTGAGACCTGGTGTAATTCCCCTGAAGCAGCCAACAGCTGCAGTGCTTCACAAAGAATGCCAAAAATATCCCGGACTCCTCAGCACCCTACCTTTGTGTTCTAAATTTAGCACCATTCTCTCAATCATCAGCCATGTCTGTAAACGTCAAGCTTACAAACTGTCTGAAATGGCACCTAATTCAGATCTTGCATGCCACTGTTATTGCACAAACAAGCACAGCCTTAACAACTGCATTTGCATGATTGTAAGTGGATGGACCCCTTGGCAGACACACTGGCACAACATACAGAAGATAGCAGTAAAGAGGTGAAACATGGCATTAAGCTGTGCCATGTGTGATACTCCATCCATTTTCACAGTTTCTATTGTTCAACAATGGACTGCCTACTAGCATGGCTTTTGAGGGTTTAATTTTGGAAGATGAAAGATGACTGATTTCTGATATATTATCAGTTTGGGGTTTACCCAATGTTAAAATATTTTTGTAACAAATAAAACCCATGGAATATAGGAAAATACAGAAAAACTGCAACTTAACATATTAACTGACATTACTGCAGGAGAGCTAAGTTGACACCATGGAAATTTGACATTTACTGATATCTGAGTGAATGGAGATACACTTTAGAGAGGCCTATATGTGAGTGGTTGTAATCCAGTCTTGAATTGTATTCCTATGTAAAAGTCATTCTTACTGCAAGTAAATATGGTTCCTATGGATGCAGTTGAATAAGATGATTAAGACACGTCAGTTTATGTTACATGCATACTTCAGAAGACATAAGGGTCCTAAACACAAAGTTGGGATATGTGATGAGTCATGATTTCAACAAAGGTACTGTGCCCATCATACATATGCTAGTGATTTTTTTATGACATATAATTATTGTCATGTCTCCGAAGGTGGACATACCTTAGCTTGTGTCGTGTGTGTGTGTGCGTGTGTGTGTGTATGTATATATATATATATATATATATATATACACACACATACATATATGTGTGTGTGTGTGTGTGTGTGTGTGTGTGTGTGTGTGTGTGTGTGTGTGTTTAATTCATTAGTCATGTATATTAAAAAAATACATTGCGATTATGAAAGGCTTACTCAGAAATCGCTTGCAAGAATCATGTTTAACATTATCATTTTTGCATTATTGTTACAGTCCTATTCTAAACTTTCTGAGAATTTGTTTCTTATACCCTTTTTAAAAGTTATATTCGAACTGTATTTTAACTCTTAATAGCATGCATTATTTATCTTCAGTCATTGGTCTTACGCCTTGTGCCACAGAGATAGGTCTATGACATATATAATTTCTCCTCTCAGTAATGGTCAAAGTGATGAAGGCAGTGCACTATTGCTAACTGTGTTTGTACTACCTAAATTGGCCTAAACTAAAATTTTTAATTTTTCCTTAGGTAGTGAAATGAGTTTGTGTGATGCTAAGTGGAGAGCAAATGTACCTTAACAGTGGAAAAAAGTTAGAAAGCAAATATTGCGAATTCTGTCAAAGTGTTCTGTAAACAGGATTCAAGCAATGCTTCATGTACCTTCTTTATGTCAAGTAACTTCAATTGCACCTTGCACCACAGAGGAAGTTACCTGACATATATATTTTTTGAGTGATTAATATCCAGAGTGTTGCCAGCCACTGAAATCCACAAGGCATTTTTGACCTAAGGCAGCCTAAACAAAATTTTATACTTTTTTCCTTAGGTAGTCACTTGTGTTTGCAAGATGCTAAGCAGACAGCATATACAACAGACATTGCAGGATAATATGTGTTATAAAAATTACAGAGAGTGAATGAAATTCAGTCCATGGGTATATGGAGCAATGACCGTAGCAAGAAATGCATTCAAGTGAACAATTCTTCCTTCTTGCATCACTGTGCAACATCAGACATGCACTTTGTGGAATACTTTAGCAGGCCTGTATTTAGTGACATATCATGCTACAATGTACAGAATAACGCTCACATGTTATTAGCAATAGTGACAACAGTCGATTTTTTTATCAAAAATACTATGGTATAACAAAATGTGGTTAAATATATATTCTGACAACCATGTGCAAAGGTATCACATCAGTAGATCCAAACTTTGCATCAGATATACTTCATCTATCAGCTAACTACACTTATGTCACAGAGAAAGATACATTTCTTCCCTGAGTACTATGTAGAGTGCTGTTAGCCATGCAATGCCACCTGACTGGTTTTTAAGACATATGGCAGGCTAAACTAACCTTTTCAACTTTTTTCCTTCAGCTGTGAAAGTAATTTTTACACTGCCAAGTGGCATACAAATAATACTAAATTAGACAAGACATAAAACATAATATTAAATTAGACAAGGCATAAAGAAGGCATAAAGAAGTCAGCACTGAATAATTAGGGCTGCTGACCTTTATATATCAGTCAATGTACTTGCAGACTTTTTTTTTAAGTCTTCTCTCCCTGAACCAAAATCACGCTGAGACATTAGGAAGCAGTACAGTATAATCCTCGTTAATGTCAACGCAACCTTGGATAAACTTGTATGCCACATAATAATATACTTTTTAATGCTTAACTGTAATCACTGCATTTTCTTCCATTATTTACTTCTTCAGATAATAAAAAATAACCAAAACATTCCTCTCTAAATATCCTATCCTCGCCTTGAAACCAATTGCTTAATTAACTATCCTGTGATTCAATGAAATAAAAAATGCCCGGTTCTAAACCTGTTTCAAACTTTTCATAGACATAAAAACTTTAAAAACTTTTGAAAAATGTTCAACACTTATAAAAAAATTTAAACACATATACAAAATGCAATAAATACAATTGAATAAAAATATTACACACCCCAAATAAAATTGAAGCATAATCTGTCTATATAGTCTATCTATAAAAAAGAAAGTGATACAGCACTGCCATCTTGTGGCATATTTGACAAGTGCATTTAGATGAAACATTAAAATGAAATAAAATAATTCAACAGTCCTTAAACCACCCCTTTTTCCATTTAAAATCATGTCAAAAACTTTATAACCTAAAGCCTTGCTGCCCAATGTTTTAAAACAGGGACCAGGGAGATAGCTTCATTTAATGTAGGTGTTTTATTGGTCTCTAACACTAGTTGCCAATATACCTCCCTAAATTCTATCCTGCTCTCCCATAGCCCCTACCTTGGGTCCTGTTTTGTCTTTTCAAGTACAAAAGGAAGTGTAAGTAACCTGTAAACAATTCACAGTGCATTTAAAAAGTGCATTTTTAGCTTCTTTATTCTGAATGTCATGCAGATGTTCGTAGATTCCTTTCTTTAATTTACCTGTTGTCTTCTCTATATAGAAGGTGTCACATTTTTTATATAATACTATATATATCACTCCTATAGCAAAACAAGTTGCCTCAATATATCTGTCCCTTGCTATTAAATAAATTGCTTCTTTATTGATTATATAGGAACACTGAGAACAAGTCCCATATTTGTATGCACCAATTCTCCTATTATTATTATTGTTCACCATATCCCTATGTTTGTCATTGTCTAAAATTCCCTTAATGTTGTGACCTTTCCTAAAAACAAATTGTAATGGTTCCTTAAAAATGTTTTCCAGATCAGAATAACTAGAAACATCTACCAATTTTTACTTATAATATCCCTAACTAGGTGTGTGTCACCACTAAAAATTCTAATGATGTATGTGTTGTCTCTTATTTCTTTAACTGTGTCTGTCCTAATGTTGGTGCTAAATCTGTCCTTTGGTGGTTATCTAAGTCCTTACCCAAAATTGGCCTATATTTATCCTGTCTTTCTTCTTTCCCTTCATTCATTAGTTAGTAAATTAAGTTACTCGGATATTTCCTATCCAAAAACATTTTTCTTATCCTAGCACATTCCTCCAAAAAATCTTAAATCATCTGAAATCATTCTAAATCCATGAATAAATTGTCCTTTTTACAATATTCTTTTTTTTTCCTAAAGGGATGTGCGCTGATAAAATATGAATAGGAACTGGAAAAAGTACCTTCCTGTAAATTGTAGATTTAAATCCTTTTATTTCATCTAACTTATGGGTTGTGATATCTAAATAATCTATTTTCTCCCTCATAATATGATGTGTAAATCTACGAAAGTCCATAATAGTATTAATGTAATCTAAAAATTCCCAAAGTTCAATTTCTGTACCTGTACAAAAAATACAAATATCATCCAGGTACTTCTTGTAGAGAGTCCATTTTTTGGTGTAAATGGAATTAAAAATATATTTCTATTCCCAAATAGAAAGTACTATATTGGCATATGTTGGAGCACAACATGCCCCCATAGCCAACCAACTTATTTGTTTTAAAAAATTCACTGTCAAAGAACAGAAAATTATTATTTAACACTATTTCCCTCAAATCAAAGCATACCTTGAATTCATCATTTGTAAATTGTCTTTTCTGTATTAGTGCTTCCTCAAACCATTCAAGTCCAATTTTATGGGGGATTACAGTGAACAAATCTTAAATGTCAGTAGTGACAAAAATCAAATCCCTTTTATATAATACTGCATTTATAGTCCTCAAAAAATCCCAAGAATCTTTTAAAATGTTGATTTGCTGTGAAAACCTTCTTTAACTTGACATCTAAAAAATTTGCTAAAGGATAGGCTTTAGAACCATTTTTGGATACTATGGGCCTGAAAGGTGGATCGTTAACATTTTTATGGACTTTAGGAATTCCAAAGAATGATGATACAGGCTTATCTATTGATAAATATTGAAATGTTTTTTTTTCATCTATCATCTCTTTATTATTTAACTCTTTTAATATAAAATCAATCCTATGATACACTACATTGATCTTAATTTTTGAAACTATGCTGTACTTTCCTTCATCATTCAATAAGCCCATCATTTTAGCTAAATACAAAATAGTGTCCATTAAAACAATTCCACCCCCCCTTATCAGGTTTCATAACGATTAAGTATTTATTACCTCTTAATTCTTCTAATAATTTATTTTCTTTGATAGGGAAGTTAGGAACACCTTAATTGCCTGTATTCTTTCCCTAAATTATTTTTCTACATACATTTCAAATTTTTTTAATTGTGGTTGTAGGTGTGGATTATATGCACTATTCTTCCACAGAATTTCCCCTTCCCCTGAATTTTTATCACTCAAAGGGAGCCATTTTTCCAAATTTTTCTTCCTTATAACCAATTTAAAGTCTATTAATACTTTATTAATTTCACTTTTTTTGCTAGGAATAAATTTAAGCCCTTTGATAAACAAATTGAAGAAACCTTTATTGATTTCTAAGTTGCTGTAATTAAAAATATTAATTTTTTTGTAAGTGTATTTATTATCATTCCTTCCTATTTTGTACTGCGGTGGTGGTGCTGCGGTAGCATTGTCGCCTCACAGTAAGACGTTGTCTTGTTCGATTCTCAGCTAGAGCGTCTTCTGTGTGGAGACATGCATGAATGGGCGTACCTTCATTGAAGGTTGTGAATCAGGGCTGGCAACTCGGCACGTAAAAATCTAATGCCAATCATTAGCGGACCGGAGTTCCACTGTGGTGACCCCTAACCGGGAAAAGCCAAAAGACACAACAACAACAACAACAACCTTCCTATTTCCTTTTCTGTTATGTTAGTAGTAAAAACTTCTGACTTTCTTAAAACACTTAAAATTCTCTCATTCTCTCCATGTGGGGTGTTTGTTTACTTGTTTAATATCTTCCCCTCTCTGGTGTCCTCCCTTTGTAGTAATAATAATAATAGGAAATTGGCATTTTAATTTTCAATCTTTCCAAGCTCCTTAAAGGGGGATACTCTAAAGGGTCATCCAAATCTAAGTTACCAGAATTGGTAAAACTTCCCATCCTATCTTGATATCTTACCCCCATATCTATTCCTCCCCTCTCTTTTCTAATATTTCCCCCATTCTCCTCATACACCTTGTTCCTATATTCAAACAATTTGTTTGGTTTTGGGTAACTATTTTTCTTTACATTCTAAAATGTCATGATCAAGTTTCTTACATTTCCTCATAAAGATAAACATACATTTTTCATCCACTCTTTGATGTTCATGTATTTCACGTTTTCTTCTGGTAAACATCATATCAGTGACAATCAAATTGTTAATCCTATCTGTCTCTTTAAATAGTCCCACCACATCCCTCTCATTCTGTCAGATAATAGCTTTCATTATTTCAAAACTACAGGAATCAAATATTTTAATTAATTATTGATAGAAAACTGATCTATTGTATACATTATTAGGATATTTACAAATTCTCAAACCTTTACTCACAATGTCCCTTTTAATACATTCTTTTAAATAATTGTTGTCCAACCCCAAATTCTTGCATTTTAAGATACAACTATATAATTTATTCAAACTTATGTTATTTTCTTATTAAGACTGGAAAAGAAGTGTTATCCATTAACCAGGCTCCAAAGCCATCCCCTGTTTCAAACCCAGACCCATTATTTACCTTAGGAGCATTAGAGCTGGAATGTAAGCCACCTTGTTTGCGAGCACATTATTTCTTTGGTGTTGTCACTCCTTCCGAGGATGTTTCTTCATTTTCCCCCCTCTGTTCACTACCAACAGTCTAAGAAATCTTGGGAAAATCACTACGAGTCAATGAATTATCAACAGCACTGTTCTCCTGCTTGCCAGTATTTTCTATAGACTACTTCCAGTTTTTGTCTCCACCCTCCATTTACATCATGGGTCAACCCTTCCTGGTTTGCCAGAGTTCTAAATATTCGGGCATTAAGGCCTTAAGTTATAAAGTTTTTACATGATTTTAAATGGAAAAAGGGCTGGTTTAAGGACTGTTGAAGAATTTTATTTCATTCTGATGTTTCATTTTTAATGCACATGGTCAAATATGTCACAAAATGGCAGTATTGTATCACTTTAATTTTTAGAGCTAGCCTTTATATTGACAGATAATGCTTCAATTTTATTTATTGTGTGTAATATTTTTTTCAGTTGTATTTAATGTATTTTCTACAAGTGTTGAAAGTTTTTCAAAAGTTTTTAAAGTTTTTATGTCTCTGAAAATTTACATAGAAACAGGTTTAGAACAGGACATTTTTTATTCCATTGAATCACAGGATAGTTAATTAAGTAATTGGTTTCAAGGAGATGATAGGATATTTAAAGAGGGATGTTTTGGTTAGTTTTTATTATCCAAAGAACTCGTATGTAACTGATGAAAACACAGTGACTACAGTTAAGCATTAATAAAGTATATTATTGTGTGGCATACAAGTATATTTGTGGTTGTTCTCTTGGTTTTTGACTGCTTTGACAGTAATTGGGATTATACTCTACTGCTTCCTAGTGCCTCAACGTGATTTTGGTTCTGGTTCTTCTTTTCTTGGAGCACTTATTATCCTCTTTGTCTTTGGTTCTTCTCTCTTTGACACAAACTGATTAGATGTATATCAGAGAGGGGAGACTCTGAAAGCTTAGTGTTCATGCTGTCAGGGTAATCAGAGACACCTGTAAACATTAACTTCTCACTGCTCATCCTAGCATTGCTGAGGGCGTGTACATGTAATCATATAGGCCCCTACACCACATTTACTTTCCCTACATAGTGTGCAGACATCGGTATTCAGGAATACTAATGATTTCATACCTCATTTGCATACTCATAGAACACACAGGGCAGACTCTGCACTATGTGAAGATAATAGTGTAGGCAGTGACCTTGCATCATACTGGGGAGACTGAGTTGAAAGAGAGCAAAATATTGGTAGAATAGCAAGACTTGGGTGATTTATCTATTTTTTAAAGTGCTGTATTGTCAATGTATATTGCTATTTCTTAAATAATGCATTGATTTTGGCAGAACAAGAGTGAAATGCAGTGACTGATGAAGAGCATTTGTATGTTTTTATGTATTTACATTTATCCCTTACATCTGGCATATAATTTTTGCATTTCTACAATTATGCTACTAAATGATATGTAACAAATGTAATTAACATTTTATGTCATGCTTGCATACTTTATGCCATTAATAGCATTGTAAGTATATAGGGAGGTCTGATGTTATTATCCGTATAGGCAGGAAATGGAAAATCCCTTCTGTTTGTGTCATTTTACTGGATTGGACTACACAACAGTGGATAAGGATGTTATAACAGTTTGGTTACTTATGTAATGCAGCACTGATAATTGCTAAATTGTTAATGCAGACATGTATTGCAAAGTTTAAAACTGTGTTATCTCCATTACAGAGGTGTTGTACAAGCTGTGCTGATAACTGAGTTCAAAATATACACTTCTTTTTATGTGTATTATTGGGGGGTTGGTGGGGGGTTGTATTGGGGGTTGGTGTGGTTGTGTGTGGTTGGACTGGGGGAGCTAACTTGTGTGCGCTCATACAGCCTACACATTTGTTGATATGAGAGTAATCAGTGCTATAACATGTTTACTTTATTTACAGTTTCTGCACTTCCTTATCATTACAGCAGGTACATATTGTGTCCTTGGGGGTTGTCCCTATCTCAGAATACAGCCATTACATGGTTAAGTAAAGGTTGTACATTCTGGCAGGCATTCCTTTTTCATATATGTATGTGTGTGGGATCTTAGCTTTCAGCTAGGCAATGATTTGTGTGTTATCCTTTGCCTCTTAACCAAAGCCAGGGCATACTTTGCATACCTCCATTTGCCAGCACCATCTGCAGCTATTGGGTCTCCCTCAAACTCCCCACCTGGGTCTGCTGCTGCTGGCCAAGCCTGTGGTCCTTCAGACTGTTGTCCTGCCCTTTGCTGTCCTTGATAGACGTGTTTTCTGAAAATGATATTGTGTAACATTTCACAGACTGTAAGCATTTCGGCAAATGTACCTGGGTCATACTGCAGTGCACCTCTTGATATGTCTAGACACTGGAACATTGAGTTTAAGCAAACTGAACACACATTCTATAATAGTCTATGTTTAAGCGTGGGCCTCTTTGTATGCTTGCTTGGTGGGACTGTGTGGGTTTTTCATGGATATCAATGAACCAGGCCTCCAATGCACAAACTATATCCCCTACTAAATGTCCTTGAGGAATGTCACCCCCTTGCAAAGGTGTTGTAATGCTCACAAGTGTGCCATATGTGTGAATCATGGAAACAGCCTGAGTTGCTTATGCAGATGTTGTAGATTATCCCATAGGCATAAAAAACATCCTGGCACTCTATGGAGTGAAAACCTTTTCTGTTGAAGTACCTTCTGCCCTATTCTTTTGGTGAGGCTTTTATTTCTATGTGTGTACAATCTATGGCCCCACAACACTATTGGGAAGTGTGTTATTGCATAGAATTCCTGCATAGTTCTTGCTCTCTCCAGTGATATTTCTGGGAAACAGATACCCTCCCTTGCATGGAGTAGCATTGGATTTCAAAACTGATGTAGTATCTTGAGAATGATGCCTGTGACACCCCTGATATATCCTGTGTGAGTCTCTGGAAAGTACCAGTGGCTAGTATATGTAATGCTAAACACACCGTTGTTTCCACTGGGATGAGTTCTGCATGATTTCACTGGTACCTAAGGTGTGGACAGCAGAGGTCACATATTTATTCCTGTGTTTGCCTGTCCACCCTGTATGTGTCAAACATTTCGGTTTCATATAGTCAATGACATGTCAAATGGGGTCTGAACACCCTTCTCCTTGTTGCCTGAGTTCTGGAAGCAGCAGTACCAGCACCCTGATTTAAAGCCTGTTGCACATAACATGTCTTTTTTCTTAAGTGTAATCGTGTTTGTATTCCAAAAGGTTTTAGTGTACTTGGCAAAAGTCTACACTGAGTGTACACAATGCTTTATAGATTCCTGAATAACTATGCCATACTTGTGCTATGCCAACAGAATTGCTACACTTTATGAAGCTGTTAATTAATCCTGGCAAAACTTTTATTCAGAAAGGTACAAGACAATTTGTCATTTAAAGGAGAAACTGAGATATTTTGCTTTTGTCCAATACAGTACCAGGTAATTCATAGTTTCATAGTTTCATAGTATAGTACTAGGCTTTCTGCCCTGGGGCATTTGTAAGCCTAGCCATAGTGATGTGGCTTTTGCCACCCCATGAAATGGTACAAAAATGTACAGAATAAATCTAGAATACTGTGCCTCTGTCTAGTAGTGACACAATGAAGGTCCCCTTATATAATAGAATTAGTTTACTGTGCCCCTGTCTAGCAGTGACACAGATGTGACCCCTGGGGTAAACTTACGATCTCCCATCCACTCATCAAGATTTCTTTTGAAGAGACTCAGTGAGGGGCTCTGCCTAATATGAACTGGGATCCTGTTCCAAAGCATGGGAAGCCTCTGGGTTATGAATCTATCCCTCCAGCATGTCCTATTTATACTTGTGCCGAGGTTTAAGTCTTTAGCTCTCGTGGTCCTGATGGATTTGGATTTTTTGAGGTGGAGCATGTCCATCAGATCCTGATTGGACATGGCCTTATACGTCAGGCAGAGATCACCTCTGAGCAGGCGGTATGCTACTGAATAGAGCTGAAGTTTCTTTAGTCTGGCAGAATAAGACATATGTTGGAGACCCTTGATCCTTTTGGTGAGGTACTTTTGTGGTCTCTCCAGCTGTTGCAATGGGGCATTGTACTCAATCATGGGTCTGATGAGGGAGGAATATAGGGGTACAATGACATCCTTGGATCTGAATATGAATCCCTTCATGATGAGGTGTGCAAGGTAGAATGTTTTTCTAACCACTCTGGCAACGTGGGTGTCAAATGAGAGGTCACTGTCTACTTGGGTCCCTAGGTCTCTGATTACTTTTTCCGTACTCAGTGGGTTGCTGTCTATGTGATTTGTGGGTACTTTGTTTTTTCAAAAGGGATGACTATACATTTTTTGGCATTTAGTTTAAGGCCATGACTACGGCACCAGTTGTCCGTTTCAGTGAAGCCTCTTTGTAGGATGTGTGTGTCTGCTGGTGTATCGACTATGGCGCCTAGTTTGCAGTCATCTGCGAACTTTGTCAGCCACAGCCCTCCCATGTTTGCTTTAACATCTGAGAAATAAATGCCGAACATAAAGACATTTATTTAATTTCTTACAAAAATAAACAGTGTTATCCAGGAATAAATAGTATAGGTAACAACATATGGAAACTAATCTAACCCTTCCCATACAGCAGTCTGATTTATGGCAGAGGCTGTTCAGTCATATTTCTGTTGAAAACTTCTTTAAAATTAAAACACTGCACAAAAAAAAAAAAAAAAAACATAATAAAAAAAACCTAGAAACTTACATTTTCAATACAGCAGTCAGATCAATAGCAGAGGCTGTTAGCTAGATTTCTCTCAAAAGGTTTGAATGGTTTCTCTCTTTTAATACAAATTCATGTCTTTAACTCCTACCATGGTTTACTGGTAATTAGCTTCTAAGTCAAAGGACTCAATAGGAGATAGCTTTGTTCTCGCATAATTAAAATATTTAGTACCTTAAAAAACACTACCAAAAATAAACACTGCAATCTACCAGGAGATAATATAAGCCACAATGTAAAGAAAATGCACAAGAAATAATATAAGAAACAGTACAACCAGAACCTTTAACACTTTCAATCACTGCAGTAAAAATAGCTACCATTATCAACAAGAAATATGAAATACAATATAAGGAAAATAAACAAGAAACTTACCTTTCCCCAAAAGCAGTTTATTTTATACCAGAGACTGTTGAGTCACATTTTTCTTGAAGATCGTTGAATGGTTTCTTTCTCCTTATAAAGAAATAATTGTCTCCAATTCCACCCTCAGAAGAGTATGTTAATTCAGATTTCTCTTAAAAACATTGAAATGCTTTCATTCCAATTAAATAGAAATATTGGTTTCTAAATTATTCCTCAATTCACAAGTAATTAGTCTTTAAATCATAGGACTTACTAGGAAGCACAGTTTTTTTCCCTAAGTATAACTTTTAATATTTTAAATCAATTCACTAAAACACTGCAATCCAGCAAGAAATAATGCAAGAAACAATACAATGAAAACAAACCTGTCCAACAGAACCCTCTGTTTTATAGCAGTGGCTGTTCATTTTGATTTCTCTTGAAAGTTCTTGTTAGAGAGAAATGCTGAGCTCTGAATTATCCCTCAGTTCACAGGTAATTTGCTTCTTTTTCAATACCACATTAACAAAATGCAGTTATAATATGCATACAGCGACACTTTCTACACATAATAGCACAGATCAGTGAGAAGATATTTGTTAAAACTGATAATGGTCAAACACAATCTCAAATATACACTTACCTGCTTTGCTGTGCATTTTCAGCCTACTTGCTGCCTTGTGCCAAAATATCATTCTAACTCACTAAACTCACTAGAATGTTCAATAATGATGACATAAAAACACCTTCTGTGACATCATTTCATGCTGATATCAGCCCTGAAATAAGCTCTGCCCACAAAGTATGAATAGCACCAAACTCTGATCATCTGTAACAGAATTTATTGAGGCAATGTGGTGTCTGGTCTCAAAATAAGACATTCTAAGCATGCAAACTCTTTCCACCATCACTTCTTATCACAGAACGTATGACTGTAATATTTTTCTTTCTATTTTAAACACAGTGTTTTTATGCTAGAACAAACAGGCAGGCTAAAGGCACTAAAGGTCTGTGGTGGTAAAATCACAAAAAATGCCAACGAAAAAACTCCACAGACCACTAGGCTAGAACAATAAATTTTAACTTTAATCCAAATGTGGTAAGCGCTTTCGGGATACACCCTTCATCAGACAAATTACTACAATACAAACACAGTATTTAAAAAAGTTACTATCCAATCAAAAGTCAGAACTTTAAATAAATAGACTACGCCTCTTCAAAACAGGCTTTAAAGGTACAACCCCATTCAAGCCTGGGCTTCTATCTGCCCCAAGCTCAATAATCCACTGTGTTTCACAGAACCTGGTGTAGCTAACAAGGTCACCACCCATAGGATTTACATTAGCCACCTGTATGGCCATACAACTGAAATAATGTCCCTGATGTTTACTAATATGTTGATATAAAACATTGTATACATCCTTCAGTCATACAGCAGACAAATGCCTCAAGATCCTGTTTTTAAACTTACATTTGGTTTTCCCAACATGAAACAAGGAACAGCACGTACACCTAGCCAAATATATCGCATTAACAGAGTGACAAATTGACAATTAGCTTGTAACTTAGGAAATATAGTTATTGGCTTACTGGATCGACAAATGTGTTGGTATTAGAAATATATCTGCATGCTTTACAATGCATACAGGGGTATATACCAAACCTACCAGTTACCCTAACCTTATTCCTGTCCTTACCACATAAAATTTCTTAGACTTTTAGGACTTTTAGGTTATGTACAGATGAAAAACCGCTATGATCTGATATAGGTGATTTAACTTCCTGGTTTATTACCAGATGGCATCACCCCAATGAAGTGAACAAAGTGGTTAATGACAGTCTGCAGCTTAGACAGACTAGAGCAGCCCCATGGTATTCTAGAAATGGTATAGAGAATAGATCTAAATATTTGAATAATTGAATTAAACAAAAGAACAAAATAAATTTACATATTAAGTTTAGTAGTGATATTAGTGGTATATGTAATAAAAGACAAAATAATTGGAGTATTTAGCAAACACAAGGTGAACAGCTGAATTGACAAAAACTGTACTAGTAACCAAAAAACAGCCAGGCAGCAACAGCAGTAGTCCAATGAAGGTCTATCCCACAGCAGTGTACCAGGATAACAGGAAACACACAGCTCCCAGCAATACAAATGGAATAAAACTTTATTGGATTGAAGCACTTTTCGTTTCACCACATGAAACTTCTTCAGAATAAGTAATCTACTTATTGTTGTTCTTAAATACCCATAGTGGGTTGGTACAAATTTAAACTCAACCATTTCATTGGATGCTAGTTCCAAACAATTAACTTAAGTAACCATAAAAAAATCACAGAATTTTAAAAGTTAAAGTGCATGTTTTTTATATTACATAAACAACTTCTTTGAAAATATACACTTTGAAAATATGTATACTCATGAATGCAGGTTTAAATACTTAGTTATTTTGTGTTCTGGTATAAACAAGAAAAAATAGTGCACAAAAAAGTGCATCTAATAGTTCTACTATATTTTATTTATGTTCCTTGACCTACACCAGTGCTCTCATTTTTAAAGCAGGAACAATAGAGAGGTGATCATTTAACCCTGGACTGATGCAGGCATCAAGTTGGAGTTACCATATTAACTCCCGAAGCTCTAACCGAGTCTCCCAGTCTCCCCCCTGTTCAGAGGGTTTCACTTGCTCAATAACCCAAAATCTAAACTGTGCATTTTTACATAACACACCATGCCTGTATAAGGCATTGTTTTCCTTTTCCTTGTGAATATCATGGATGTGTTCGTATATCCTGTTTCTCAGACTTCTTTCAGTTTTGTCTATATAGTAGGCATAGGATAGAGAGCAATAAACCAAATAAACCACACCCTTGGTTTGACAGTTATAATAACCCTTTGCTAGCATAACCTTATTTCTGTTAAAAGGACTGAGGCTTGGAATGGAAAACTCACTTTTGTTGGCAATAAGTCTGCATTGGGAACAATGTTCACATGCAAAAGTTCCTACTTTCCTTATAGCCCCTCCAGTACGGTTGCTTACCTTGTGGTTATGCTCAAGCACCCTTTTTAAATTTTTCCCCTCCTAAAACTAAATTTTAGGGGGAAAGAAAATACTTTTAAGCTATTGGGCATAATTTTAAACATCTCCCAGTATTTACAAATGGTCTGTTTAATTTTGATCGTATCTTGGTTATATGTAAATACAAAAAACTGATCACCCCCACTGTTGTTTTTCCGGGTATAATTCCTCCCCTCCAGAGCCGGTGTTAGCATTTTGGGGGCTACCAGCAGATGTCATGTTGGGGGGCCCCCTAAGAACTTCAGTCTATGTATCACCCTATTGCTGATACCCCACCTAAGCAACCTTTTAGTTCATGCAGCAAACTGACTGACCTGTAGATACAGTGCTCCTAATTCCTACAGGCCTGTGTACAACATTATGTTGGCCCATCTCACAAAGGGACAGTTACAGTTACTGGAATTTAGTTGCACCAGTGATACATTGCAGGAACTTTATGTACAGGTCTGGACTTAGGTGAAATGGTGCCCTAGGCCTACTGTTTCAGCCATTCAACACACGCAGAAACACATACACCATACTCTCCAATCTTCCCCTGATCACTCCCCACCCCCATCTTGGGCTTTTGATGCTATGCGCATTACTTTTGCCTTCCCTTTTTCAGATTTTGCATTGCTCTTCAGCGTATTCAAGAAACCATATATTCCTATATGCCCTGAAGTGCATTTTCTTTTTTATTTATTTTTACACAACCTTTTCATCCAATGATGGCTTGAACAGAATTTTTGATTAAAGAAAGAAATTGTGTTGCTGTTCAGCTTCAGTTTTCCTTGCATCCTTTCAACACACCTTTCTTGACCAAGTAAGCACAGTAATAACCATTTAGAAAATAATTCAGTTAAACCAGAGCCACCACAAGCCATTGGGTTATGCATGTTCTGAAATACATTTAGAGCATTTTCTCAACTTTATAATCCAGGTTGTACCAAAGGCTTAATGTTTAAAGATGACAAAATAGTAACTCACAATAAACTAGCAAGCCAATTGTTTCTAGATACACAGGTCCTATCCTGGAACTGCCTTCTTCTCTAACCCACCAAAAAAGACTGCCTATGTATCCCCGTGGTGTTAGACTGGGATGAAAGAAGAGGTTCAAATTTCTACAGTCATGCATTTCAGGGGAATGCTGACATACATATAGATAGCATGCTTCTTCATTCCTCAACCCAAACTGTCAAAGGCAGCCACCTGCATACGTACCTGAAGTGTGATTGTGAGGAAAGTGAAAAAAATAACGTTGTTGCTTCTAGACAGTACACTGCCCCTGCACAAACTATAATAACTTTGTTTGTACACATCTGAGGTTTGTCATAAAAGTAAAAGAATTAACACACTGTCCTCAGGCCAAACACAAGCTATAATAACCTCATGTGCACACATCTATGTTTGACTGTGATGACAATTAAAGAAGTGATAACCACACAATCCACCCCCCCAAAAAAAAAAAAATACAGCCTACATCAGTTTTCTATACACACACATCTGAGCAGAGTTGGTTGTAGAATGGGTGCGGTTGAGAGCAGAGGCCATTATCAGATTTATCCTAACGGGGTCATATCAAACCCCTGTTCAGGTTAAAGAGCATAATCAGAAAATTAATACATTTTTCCTCTTCATTTTCCCCAACCAGCAACAGCTTTTGTGGGGCCCCCACACAGTCAATGGATGATTAAGGGAGTCCCAAGTTTCCATTTATACAGTCTGGGGAGTGGGGGCTCCAATTTTATAAGATCTAAGTGTCTGAATGTTCTGTGATATATTTTACTCATTACTTTTGAAATATAATTACTTGTTAACTACAATTTTAACTGCTACCCAGAAGAATAATGTCTGTGTCCTGGCATTACTGACTGTGTGCACAGATAAAAATCACTGATATTTTACACACACACACACACACACACACACACACACACACACACACACACACACACACACACACACACACACACACACGCACGCACGCACGCACACACACACACACACACACACACACACACACACACACACACACACACACACACACACACACACACATGTACACACACACACACATACACACACACCATAGCAATACTAGTTTTGTACTTATTTCAGCAAATAGCAATACACTGTGCAATGCTAGTGTTGTCACACCAGATCAGTGACTGCTGTTTAGCAGTCATCAAACAGTAGTAGGGCTAATTCACTTTTATTTACCTTCCCTGATTCTTCTCATAGTTTTGCTCTATCCTTTGTAAAAAAAATGATTTGCTTGTAAATCATTCAGGATTACAGACGGTCAATAAATCCAGACATTAGAGCTTTATACTTATTTGCCCAAAAAATGAAAGCTGATGAAAAAGGTGTTATACTATTAACTTTTTAATTGAAATAGTGTAATATTTGGAGCATGCACATGGTTTTGAGTCTTTATTCTGCTATTATATGTATGACAATGAATTATTCTGCAAAGAAGTTGAAAGTTGCAGTAGCTGGTGTTCTGCCACTGGTTATAAAACTCCCTGAAAAAGAAAACCATCTCTGAAAATCAGAATTATAAGCTTTTCTTAGCATCCAATGTTTGCACTGAGAACAGTCACTCTGGGCTGCTGATCTCTCTCTAGTGTTTACTTTGCTTATGTTCATTATCAGCTTTATACTAGTGAGGTCATATCACAGACCTGTTCAGGTTAAAGAGCATAATCAGGATATTAATACATTTCTGTATCCTCATTTTTCCACAACCATCAGCAGCTTTTGTGGGGCCTCCCATACACAGTCAAGGATGACTAAGGGGCCCCCTTGTAGCTACTGATATTGTAAGTACCTAAATTTGGCTATGTTTTTAGTTTTAGTGGGCTGAATGTCCACTACCAGAGTTTAACTAAGCCAGGGTAGTATATCAGTGGTAAAATATTTAATGAAATTGTGAAGCTTGTTGCTTAATAAAACACTGTTGCTATAACCAGAGATATCTTTGCATTTTAAAGGAGAAATAAATAAGTGTTATTACCGATCTGGTTTATTAAGCATGCAAGATTGTTGTACTAGCTTTTGTTGGTTTGACAGACCTGTTGCAAAATATCAGGTTAAGGCAACTTGCCATGGTTAGAGGACCCCCAGGAACAGGGGGCCCCCAGCGACTACAGGGTTTGCTGGTGCTTAAAGCCGTCTATGGTCCCCTCTGATATTTTATTCCTATCTTCTGGTGGCACCCCAGGGGGTGGATCTAGGGTGTTAACTTCAAAATTCAAGAGGGGTATATATTTAGTACCCCACCCAGTACATACTTCATCTTCTTTGGTGTTAATCAAGTCAGGAGGGTAACCCCTTGCTATAAAGAAAGATTTTATGGTTTCGATCTCCTCAAACAGATCTTCTCTAAGATAAGTAATTTGAACTGCCCTAACCATCTTTCATGATGTTTTTCTTCTAGTGGTAGGGATGATTACTTTCAAAATGTAAGTAGGTGTTAGAAATTTTTTTTTATGATATATCTTGGATGTGAAACATCTTCTTTCACTGTCCTTTATAATCCAGATGTCAAGATAAACAATACTAGTATCCATTACTTGGTGGGTGAATTTTAAAAAATCCATTGTATTCTCAATATATTCCATGAATTGGTTTATAACTCCAAGTGGTCCATCCCAAAATAATATTATATCATCCAGAACTCGAAAATACCCCTTAATATGGGCATAATATTCAGAGGTAAATATGTATTGTTTTTCCTAGTACAGCATTATAAGGTTGGCATACACTGGGGAACATGCAGCTCCCATGGCAACCCCATCTAGTTGTTTGTAATATTCACCTTGGAAAAAAAAGGAAGTTGTTTTTTAACATAATTTACATGTTTTCCATAACTATCCTAAAATCAGAAGCTGTTAAGAATCCCAACTCAGTAAGTATGTGCTGAAACCATTCTAAACCAATAGTATGAGGAATAACAGAAAACAGGTCCCTGACGTTTATGGTAATAAATACCATGCTATCCTTATATGCTAATTTACCAACCTTATATAAAAAGTCCCATGAGTTGATCAAAATATGATCAACCAGATTGTAAAAGGGCTTTAATGTGGTATCCACAAATATAACTAAAAGCTGGGTTTTGGAGCCACCTGATACAATGATAGGTGTTACAGGTAGATTGTATGCATCCTTGTGGGTCTTTGGTATTCCAAATATCCTTGGTATGACTGGTTTATCCACCCACAAGAAATTAAACAGTTGTTTATCTATCGCACCTTGAAGTAAGTTGGTTTCCAGTACCCAGTTAATTTGCCTATAGGCCACTTCAATTTCACCCATGGATACATGGGAGTAGCTTTCCCCTGAATTCAATAATTCAAGCATCTTTCCACAGTAATCTAGGTGTTCCATTGTTACCACCCCTCCCCTTTGTCGGGTTTCATGATCCTAATATTTTTGTTGCTACTTAAGTTTCTCAGCAAAATCTCTTCCTCTTGAGTCAGGTTTCTTTGACACCATCTTTTGGTGTTCAAAAGGCCTTTGATTTCATTCTCAACCAATATTCCAGGGTTGCTAATCATTGGATGCAATGGAGGACAAATAATACTCTTTTTATACAACCTCCCCTGAGTGGATCTAGGTCCAGAGTCTTTGAACATTTCCCTTAAATTGAGATTCCTCAAAAATAACTACATCTAATAGCGTCTCACTTATTTTACCTTTAACTGCGGGCACAAAGTTGAAGCCCTTCTCAAATAACTTAAAATGTGTAATTTCCAAAGGAAAATCTGTATACTTAAATATATGAAACTCATTGTGGGGTGTAAATAGGTCCTTTCTGGTAAATACCATCTGTCCCTTCAGTAATGCCTGTAACTGTATTTTCTAAATCAACAGTGTTAGAAATACTGGAGGTATTTAAGTCACCCTCCTATTGTTTCTCTTCCCCCCATAGTAGTTCTTGGGGTTCCACCCTCTCTCTACTTGAGCATAGGATGGTTTGTTCTGCATATTCTGTATCCTCAGAGTTCTCCTTGGGCCTACTCTCCCTAAAGAGATATTCTCATTTGGGCCTACTGGGTTGTTGTCATTCCCAGGTTTCACTTCAGAACCATCCTCATCTCCTGTTTTGTGAACTTTTTGGTTGGGCAAAAACCTAGCATAGGCCACCCCATCCCTATATTCTTTTTCATCCCTCTCCAACTTGTTAATTTTACGTTTGTGATTTTTAGCCATAGCAGCATCCACATCATGAAAAACACATAAATATTTTTCTTTGTATTATCCCACAGTATGCAACATATCATCCTGAATACATTTATTTAATTCACTAATTTCTTGGAACATCGCATCCATACATTTTTCATTATCGACAATAATAGCACACATAATAGCCAGCTCAGCATTATTTAAAATGTCCACAATCTCAGTAAAAAGTTCAGAACCAGCAGAGACATTATTTGGAAATTTTACTAGCCTCTACTCGTGTGGAATGCATTTTGAGGTAATGCATTCTTTCAAAAAACAATTGTCCAGCATAAGAGCCTTACATTTCATTAAAACATCTGTTAACTTGTGGACCATACCTTGGTATGACCTATTAGTATCCTGAAGCTGGTTGGTATCATTTGTAAAATCCTTTTGTCTCATCCAGGTGTTAAAATCCAAATTAAGGTATTCACGGTAGCGTTTTGGGGCCCCTGCCTTCTCATGTGCCCCAGTGTATGCGAACATCATAATGCTGTAATGGGAAAAACAATACATATTTACCTCTGAATATTATGCTCATATTAAGGGGTATTTTTGAGTTTTGGATGATATAATATTAATTTGGGATGGACCACTTGGATTTATAAACTAATTCATGGAATATATTGAGAATACAATGGATTTTTAAAAATTCACCCACCAAGTAGGGAATACTAGTACTGATTATCTCGACATCCAGATTATAAAGGACAGTGAAAGAAAATGTTTCACATCTAAGATATATTGTAAAAAAAAATTTCTAACACCTACTTGCATTTTGAAAGTAACCATTCCTACCACCAGAAGAAAAACATTGGGAAAGGACAGATGGTTAGGGGAGTTCGAATGACTTCTCTTAGAGAAGATCTGTTTGAGGAGATTGAAACCATAAAACTTTTCTTTATAGCAGGGGGTTACCCTCTTGACTTGATTAACACCATAAAAGATGAAGTGTGTACTGGGTGGGGTATTAAATATATACCCCTGTTGAATTTTGAAGTTAATACCCTGGATCCACCCCCTGGGGTGCTACCAGAGGATAGGAATAACATATCAGAGGGGAGGAATTACACCTGGAAAAACAACAGTGGGGGTGACCAGTTTTTTGTACTTACTTATAACCAAGATATGATCAAAATTAAACAGACCATTTGCAAATACTGGGAGATGCTTAAAATTATGCCCAATAGCTTAAAAGTATTTACTTCCCCCCTAAAATTTAGTTTTAGGGGGGAAAATTTAAAAAGGGTGTTTGAGCATAACCACAAGGTAACCAACACTACTGGGGGGGCTAGAAGGAAAGTAGGAACTTTTGCATGTAGACATTTATTTATTATTATTTATTTATTTTATTTCCAGTTTGATGACCGGGGATGTCCACTAGGCTTAGGGAGCCTGTTTTCAGTGGAGGCCCAGGGAGAAAAGCTCCATGTTACAAAGTTTAGATACAGACACAATATAGAAAAGAAGAACAATTTACAATTATGTTTCATGCTAGAGAGCAGGTGTAATTTCTGAGGAACATGTTACCTTTAGATACAGACACAATATTATTAATGAACAATTTACAGTTACATTTCATGTTAGAGAGCAGGTGTAAATTCTTAGGTACATGGTATAAATTTGATATTTACGATATGTACATGTGTGTGGTAGCCTATAGATCATAGCTAGAGAGGCTAGTAATCATAGCTGGACAGGGGTTTAGAGGTGGAGAGAGAATTATAGGACTTGGTGAGGAGAATGCAGTTGCATTTCCTGCTAGAGTAAAGGTAGAAATGTAACTGAGATTAAAAGTTTTCAAAGTTTGCACAGGTCCTTAGAGAAGAAGGAAGAGAATTCCATTTTTTTGCTAAGGAAAAAGATAGCTGGAGTTGACCAGCAGGGCGATTGGGTTTTCGGGCACAGATTAGGTTACATTGTTCCCAATGCAAATTTGTTGCCAACAAAATGAGCTTTCCATTCCAAGCCTCAGTCATGTTAACAGAAATAAGGTTATGCTAGCGAAGGGTTACTACAACTGTCAACCCAAGGGTGTGGTTTATTTGGTTTATTGCTCTCTATCCTATGCCTACTATATAGGCAAAACTGAAAGAAGTCTGAGAAACAGGATATACAAATACATCCATGATATTACAAGAAAAAGGAAACCGATGCCTTATACAGACATGGTATGTTATGTAAAAATGCACAGTTTAGATTTTGGGTTATTGAGCAAGTGAAACCCTCTGAATGGGGGGGGGGGACTGGGAGACACGGTTAGAACTTTGGGGGTTGATATGGCAACTCCAACTTAATGCCTGCACCAGTCCAGGGTTAAATGATTACCTTTCTAGTGTTCCTGATTTAAAAACGAGAGAACTGGTGTAGATGAAGGAACAAAAATAAAATATTCTAGAACTATTAGATGCACTTTTTCTGCACTGTTTTTTCTTGTTTACACCAGAACACAAAATAACAGAGTATTTAAACCTGTATTCATGAGTATACATATATTCAAAGTAGTTGTTTATGTAATATAAAAAACATGCACGTTAATTTTTAGAATTCTGTGATTTTCTATGGTTACTTAAGTTAAATATTTGGAACTAGCAACCAATGAAATGGTTGATTTTAAATTTGTACCAATCCACTATGGGTACTGAAGAACAACAACGAGTAGAGTACTTATTCTGAAGAAGTTTCACGTGGTGAAACAAAAAGCACTTCAATCCAATAAAGTTTTATTCCATTTGTATTGTTGGGAGCACTTTGCTTTTATTGTTGGGAGCTGTGTGTTTCCTGTTATCCTGGTACACTGCTGAGGGATAGACCTTCATTGGACTATTTTAATTGGAGAATTTTACAGACTGATGATAACTTGATGTGCATAGTAGGTGATGCACCCAGCTTTACATTTAAATGGAATCAGAATTTGAAACAACTTTTATGTGATAAGGACAGGAATAAGGGTAGGGTGACTGGTAGGTATGGTACATACCCCTGCAAGTGTTGTAAAGCATGCAGATATATTTCTAATACTAACATATTTGTAGATCCAGTAAGCCAAAAACTATATTTTCCTAAGTTACAAGTTAATTGCCACTCTGTTAATCTGATATATTTGGCTAGGTGTACGTTCTGTTCCTTATTTTATGTTGGGAAAACCAACTGTAAATTTAAAAACAGGATTTCGAGGGATTTATCTGCTGTACGACTGCAAGATGTATACAATGCTTTATATCAGCATATTAGTACACATTGATGACATGTTTTCAGTTTTATGGCCTTACAGGTGGTTAAAGTAAATCCTAGGGGTGGTGACCGTATTAGTTACATCGAGTTCTGTGAAACACAGTGGATTATTGAGCTTGGGGCAGATAGAAGCACAGGCTTGAATGGGGTTGTACCTTTAAAGCTTGTTTTGAAGAGGCATAGACCATTTATTTAAAGTTCTGACTTTTGATTGGATAGTAACTTTTTTAAATAGGGTGTGTGCATTGTAGTAATTTGTCAGACGAAGGGTGTATCCTGATAGTGCTTACCACATTTGGATTAAAGTTTAAAGTTTATTGTTCTAGCTTTGTGGTCTGTGGAGTTTTTTCGTTGGCATGCTTTTTATACTAATACATTTCAGTATTGTATATGTACTCTAGGCAGAAAAGTTCTGCTGTATCATGTGCATAAACAGAGAGAGAGAGAGAGAGAGAGAGAGAGAGAAATGCAGTTTTACTGGCGTAAAAGTTTGCAAAAATTTATACTTAGGAGCACAGCACAACTCTTAAAGAAAGTGCACATTGGCTTTACAAAGTTATATATAAAAGACAGAGTGCATTTTTAGTTTTGTTTATTTATTTATTTACTTACTTATTAAACAGGTAGTTGGGGTGGTCCAGGCATCGTTTTTATCCATGATTATATTTTTGAAAAGTTAAAAGAATTATAAACAGTGCTAGAAAGAAGAAGTTGTGAGCAGAACTAAGAATGTTATTGCTTGTATGTTAAAGCCTTGAATGTAAGCTGTTATGTCATTAAAGTAAGTGTTACTCTTCTCATCATAGTAGCACTCATACTTGGCTGATGCTTAAGTTATACAAAAACAAAGAGGTGCTGTTGTTCTTTTACTTAGGATAAAACAATGAACCCTGGTCCTTTTTGTCCAAGTTTATGGTAGCTTGAAGGGAACTCACAGCTACTGCTGTTTATATGGTGCTGTCCTCCCATCCAACATATCGGTATGCCAGTAGGCATTCTCTTCACTTTCTACATTCATTTCTTTGATGAATATACAACGTTTTACTCAATCAGCCTTCTTAATCACGTTTGACAGACATACTCACTGGCTTTAGAAGCAATGTTGTTATACTGTAACATGCTTCTGTGTGAGATCAAGGTTGCCAGTCACACAAAAGTCTACACACACCACTATTTATGCTAAAAGATACCAGTTAACTACAGAGACAGAGAAACCACTCATACCACCGTCCGTACCAATAAAGCATAGTTAAATAAACATACATTCATACCACCTCACATGAGTGTAACTGGGGTTTATTGTCTCATCCTGGAGATCTTTGGCTTTGTACCATCAGGATGTGGATCATTAACCCATCCTGGTTCAGCTTTGTACCATCAGGGTGTGGATCGTTACACCATCCTGGTCTTCTTCATCATAGTGCTGTAGTGCTGAATAGAGTGTGTAGCCTTCTTAACAATGTGATGCCCTTCTAATAAGATGCAGAATTTAGGTCCCATCTGACCATTTTGGTGTTACTTAAACTGGAACAAACTCTTGACCATGTGCAGCTTGTGCTCCTTGTCCACTGTGGAGCTTCACACTATGCAGTGCCCAATTTCTGCAGAGCAGGATAAAAGAAGGTGCTGCAGTACTGAGGTACAGTCCTTTGGGTGATATGTTAAACTGAGGTCCCACCTATTCAGGTATATAGTAGGTCAAGCAGAACAAACCCTTACCAGTGTGAAGCTGGTGTGCAACAGGGTGTCCTAATGCACCTATTCCTCATATTATCTGACTGCTTGTGACCATCCCAACCCATTCAAACCATCTATTCCTGTCCTAACCAGTAAAGCACTATAAGGGACATGATGATCTTGACATACCCTCTATTAGACAGCATGTAAAACTAAGGTCCCATTTGACTACATTGCTGGTAACACTTACCAGTATGAAGCTGATGGTGCTAATGTTCATGCTTATTCCTTCCACATGTACTGCAGAAGCATAAAGACGCTTGTATTCCTGAGCTGTTCTTGTTTTCCTTTATATAAGATGTTAAACTGCTGACTTATCTGGCCATTTTGGTGGTATCTCTGATGGATCTCAATTACCTTAAGGTATCTGGTGCTCACCTCCCATACTCTTTGGTTAAATTCTGCTAGACATGATTTTCTCTTGGTACCTTAATTTTCATTTATGAATAGACAGCAAATGGCAGTTAAAAGATTGGATTTTACTAGTAATGTTGTTACATTTGGATGATTTTCTGCACCACATTAAGACAGCCAATCACACAGATGTTCATTCACACCGCAATTCATTTTTACAACTACCACTAATCTACAGCGACATAGATAGCACTCAGTCCACCATCCAATTATATAAGCAAAAATAAGCACACAATTACCATAGTGTAGCTGGTTCTTCTCATCTGATCCCGAAGGTTGTCTTTGTTTTTTTTTTCCATGAGAATGTGGATACTCATCCCAACCTGGTTCTTTTAATATTTGGGGCACTTTATCCTTAAGCACGTGCTGTCCTTCTGATACGATATTAATCTAAAGTTCCATCTGACGATTTTGATGGTGCTTCATCCTACATCCCATTTCTTTTGAGTAGAATAAAGAAGGGTGCTGCAGTCTTTAAGTTCTTCCCTTTGGATAAGATGTTTAACAGAGGTCTCATATGTCTATGGATTGCATCAGTCCCTTTTATGTGAAACTACAGTTCACAGCTACTACAGAACTTTAGTAAAAGAAAAATACTTATTCATCACAAGCATTTAATCAACATTTTTACAAGTCATATGCATCATGCCACACCACCACACACACACTTAAATGAATGAACTCCAGCGTGTGTGTGTGTGTGGGGGGGGGTAGTGAGGAGTAGCCTCCATGCAGGAGCACAGCCCTCTATACAAAGATGTCTTATAAACTATTGCTTTGGTGTTTTATGTGCATGAATTGTAGCTGCAAAGTTGCATGCACTTGTAGAATATAGATAGGGAATGAAATCTGCTGCATCAGAACTGATGCTCTGTGTGCCATTCAGACAGGCAGAGAAGCAACATTTACCTATTTTAAACCTGCTGAGGTATTCAGTGGAACCTCTTAAGGCTTGCTGTTAGAGCCATTGTTATTTTGCCTTTTCTTCTAGTAAATAGACCATTATGGTTAGCAAACACTTTGATGACTGAAAAATCTGGGAAATAACTACAGCTACTAAGAATATCAAAGTACTTCAAGGTAGTTTGAAGAAAAGTAGCATTGGGGGCATTAACGAATGTTTCATTCTCACTGCAGGAAATACTTTTGTCAACTTTGGAAAAAAACAGATACATACTTTCAGTTCAAAATTAGTGGGCAGCTAATTAAGAGATCAATCATTTTTAAACTGTGGTAGTGGATGAAAACAGGTTAATGTTTTCTTGACAGAGCTGTCAGAAAAGATTGCATTCTAAGCATTTTTGATCTTCCCCACCATTTCCCTTTTGTATTCTTAAACACATTTGCTTTTGAGTTATCTGTCCCTTCTGTAAATTTGACTTCAGAAGTCCCACCCACTCATGTCATTTGCTCCTACTAGTGATCAGTACAAGGTCACACTATAAAAGTCTTTTACAAACTGATTAAACCGCAGTTACTTTCCTTTTCTTATATGCACACTAACAAGTTGTACACTGCAACACCTACAAGTTTAACCACCTTTTTCCCACTTAATTTTAAAATCTCTGACTAGTGCCAGTAGATATTAAAGAAACATTTTTACAAAGAAACCTTATTAAAAATTATCACTTTAGCAGCCCTTTAACAGCAGCAAAAATAGGTTTTGACTAAAAATGTACATTTATCTAGATTAGATTTTGCACAGCAATTGGATTAAATATGGAGATACTTCATGAGAAAACTTTCTAACCTTGGTAGGTAATACATACCTTTGGCAGTGTAAGAACTGCTTAAGGCTCACAGAAAATACTCTGCTATTTGACATGACCTTAGAGGTGTGTGAGAGGTTTGAGCATATCTCAAATACTGAGACTAAATTCTCAGCAGCAGCAGCCCCACCCTCTGAGCACCTAACACTAGAGTTGCTGCATCTCTTTAGACTATACCTGAAAAAATCATACTTGTATCTCAAGAAGCCATAAGTTCAACAAGACTAGAAATTCATATAGATAATATATCAAACATACTTCCTGCTGACCACAGTAAACTGAACTTAAAGTCATCATTTTATGGTTAACCAAATTTCTTTAGATAATGATGAACCAAGCCATAATCAAAAGGACATAGGGATAATATTGGAATGTGGCAACCCTCCAAAAACCCTTCTAATCAGTGACTCCACAGTAGGTAAAAGAAATGCAGATCTTAATGGACTTTGTAAGGAGCTTTAAACAGTTTAATACTGACCTGGAGCCAAAAGCAGGGACATCTCAAATAGGTTGAAAGAGACTAAAGCTAAATATAACATAATTATTGCTCATACTGAATGAAAATTCAAGAAGGTCCTCCATCTTTGATATGCAACAGAATATAGTGGAATTATCAAGTGTCCTAGCAAGCTTGGAAACAACAGATCTTTGTAGTGAAATTATTCCATCTCCTCATATGGTACCTGAATATCCCAAGTAGTTCTTGGATAATTAACACTGAAGACCCTTATCTGAACAACATGCACATCATGCACCACTCTCATTGGAACTCCTTCTGGGATTCCAAGCACTGGTCAGACTTGTGGGACTGATCCTGGTACATAACCTGACTTATTCTACCAATATCTCTGTGATCTTGAACACCTTGCAGGATTGTCCAAACAAGCTTTTTTGGAACCTTGTCATGTATTTTCTTCAAGTCTGAGAATGCCCATATGGAACCACTATTAAAAAAAAAAAAATGAAGTTGCAATTACCCAATGAGTAGAAAATAAAAAAAATTTCACAAGTGGATTAAAGATTTTTTTTTTATTTTCTGCACATTGTGTAACTCTGACTTCATGTTTTATTTTTATAGCGCGTTGTGCGTTAATTTTATTTAGTGAGTTTTAATGCCTGTGTGAAGACTGCCAGCCCAGCTAGTTATAATTTTGTAAATAATTCTATGTTATTGTAAATATTAATATGATCCATATATTGTCTACAAATGTAAGCAAACTATATGTTCTCTACTGAGCTTCAAGAATGTAACCACAGTGCACACTGCTGGAAAAGAGCAGAAATGTGTATAAACTACATGCATATGCAAATGTATACGTTGATGGTAAAGATTGCAATATACAGAGTTAACTTGAAAACTCTAAGAAAATAAGTAAACAGTTTTACGATGTGTATAAAGTTAGTTTATCTCAGCTAAGAGACACAATGTCTACAGCTAGAGTTCTTTTCTATTGTCTTGAGACAGAGATACTTACTAGGTTCCACATGTAAAGTGTTTTTGTATTGCTCTGTGGCTTCCTAGCAGCTGTACATCTGAGAAATACGTATTTTTCACAGACACATGTTAAATTTTAAGTTCCTGTTAGCCTGGAAACTAAGGGCAGAGATGACAAGAATTATGTAATCGGAGATGACCCAGCAGTAATGTGTATTATTAATTTAAGAACTATCTCAGAGAAAAAGCCTGTGCATTTTCTGTTTTGTTCTGGACCTGTAAACATCTCTTTAGCACTTCTCATCTATATCTGCCTGGGTCTGTAAGTAAGACATTTAAGGCATAGTATCTCCTAGAGATAGACAGGAATATAGCAAGAGTAGTGTAGATGCTTTTTGTATTTATATGAGACTGTTCTGCCATGTTGTTTTAAAATATTTCCCATGATTTTGAACTCTATTGTCACTGTGTTGAGTTAATAAGTATTGTCTTGTTCTTTTATTATTTATTATTAAATATATTTAAACATTCTAATTGTGGCTGGCTTTGTTTAGTGATATTTAAGCTCTTAAAGTACTTGCATATGTATTTGGTGATACTGTACAGGCCACTCCTAAATAGCCTTAAAAGTTCTGGTCACATTTACTATTTGGATAATAGTAACATTACACAGTAGAATTGGACACCCTTTGGTAAGGGCCTTTATAGTAGCAGATAAGGGTGGTTGGTGGCAGGTGGTCTTACCGTATAGTCTGGGCAGAAGGAGGCATAGCTGAAGAAACTGTGCCAGCCTTCCCCAGGAGTATCTGTGTTTTTGTATATAAATCAAACTCAAAGTGTGTGTGTGTGTGTGTGTGTGTGTGTGTGTGTGTGTGTGTGTGTGTGTGTGTGTGTGTGTGTGTCAGCTACTTGGGCAAGGACACGAAGCACTGGTTGGACAAAGAGGGTGATGGGGGTTTTGGCTTGACCACTCAGCTGAGATCTGAACCCTATAGCTGTGCCAGGGGGGGGTCTTACTGGGGATCTAGAGAGAGAGGGAAACCAGCCCCAGACTGACTGTGTTCTTAAGGGAAATTGTACTTTATTGTGTGTGCACCTATCATCCTCACAATGTGCATGTCCCTCACTGGTGTTAGTGGTGAGGATTGATGCTCCTGATTACTGGGCCAGTGCACTGGTATCACATATTAATTGTTTGGCAGTGGTGGGATATCCACATCACATATTAATTGTTTGCTAGGGTTGAGTTAGCCACATCACATATTAATTGACTTGTAGTGATGTGAATATTGAATTCCTTTAGCTTGTGTACAGTAATCACTGAAGGTGTTTTGTACTCTAAATCAGCCACCCAGTGAACATTCAGAGTTCATATCACAATTGTTTTATTTCTTTTGTTAGCTTAGTTAGTCAGGGAGAGCAGGCAAGCTGTCAGCAGAGGAGTATGGCAAGCTGACAAAGAGCCAGTTGGCTGAGATGTGTCAGATTAAAGGACTGGCGCATGGAAACCTGACTAAAGCAGACATGATTGCAACTTTAGTCACAGCAGCATCAGAAAATAGCAGCCAAGAGGATGATCAGACTGGCCATGGAGATGTACAACTCTCAGAGAATGGACAGCTCAACCTTTTCACAGAGGACTTAAAAATCCATCTGGAGTTAAAGAGACTTGAGTTGGAGGCCAAGTGTTTGGAAATGGAAGCAGCAGAGAGACTGAGCCATCTGGAAGCTGAAGAGAAGGAGAGGCAGAGGCAACATGAAAAGGAGATGCTGAGTCTTTGCCAGAGTCATGGAGATAATGGGGAAGGGAGTAACTGAACCTCAGAAGCAACAAAGGTCAGAAAATTCCTTCCACAATTTACAGAGGGGGATAATTTTGATACTTTCATTCATATGTTTGAGAGGGTATGTAAACACTATAATGGTGACCAAGGGCTCTGGGTATGGTTCCTGACTCCCTTACCCCATGGTAAAGATGTAACTGTTCTGTCCAAACTATCTGATAATGACTGTCTAAATTATAATATTGTAAAGAATTGCTTTCTAGAATTTGTTAAGCTAACACCTGAAGCTTATATGAAAAGATTTTATAGGCATAGAAGCAAGGCAGATAAAATGTGTGTGAATATGTTGCTGAACTAAGCACTTATTTTCATGGATGGGTGAGTGGGTATCAGGTCACCACTTTTGAAGGGCTGACAGACTTTTTGGTGAGGGATGAAGCCCTTAGCACTTTGCCTGAGCACATGAGGATCTGGTTAGCTGATAGACAATGCCTTAATGTAGATGAGTTGGGGAAGAAGGGAGACCTATACCTAGCAAGCAGGGCATCGCTGCACAGGAAAGGGATCTCCAGTGCTGTTCATGGGTCTAAGGAAACCTATGCTGGGCAGCAAAGACTGCCCCAGCAGAATCTGCCAGTAGCAGGGGGAGCCACTAGTCCAGGTACATGTCCAGGACCTAGGGCTTAATGATTTAGATGCAACCAGTGGGGCCATGTAGCATATAGATGTCCATGGAGGCAAGGTAGGGAACAAAAGGTGGGAGAACCAGTAAGTGGGAATGACAAAATGCCAACAGTAGGTTGTCTTGAGACAACAAGAGTACCAAACTGCCACAAGAGGTTATATCCTATCTTAGTGAATGTCAAAGAGACCATTGCTAAGAGAGACACAGCGTCTGACATAACCATTGTGAAGCTTGCAATGGTTACAGAGGAGCACTACTTGCCTGGGCAGTCTACTCCAGTCAGAGACTTAGGAGGGACCCCATTCCAAATACCTTTGGCTAGAGTTCACCTTGACTGGGAGGGTGGAAAAGGAAGCCATCAAGTAGGTGTGTTTGAATATATTCCTGCAGATGTCCTGATAAGGAAGGATTTTGAAAATGCAGTACTGTGTGTTCATGGAGCTACATGCAGTCAGGCTTGGAGACAAGCATGTGGGTCTGGTAGCCAGGGGGAGACCCAGACAGACCACACACTTGTAGCCAGGACTGGTGAGGTGGTTACTTTAGGGAGGGAGCTATCCTACAGCAGTGAGACTGAAGATGAGCCACAGCTGATTGTGTGTACTGATGTTCCTATGGACAGAGTGACTGCAAGGGCAGAGTTAAGTAGTAGTACCCAGGCTGCCAGTGAGGCACCGCTATCAGAGGATTCCAGACTTCCTGTGGAAGGGGAGCTGGGAAGTGTTACAAAGAGAGAGTGGAGACAGGCTCAGCTCTCAGACCCTACATTACAAGGCCTGAGAGAGGTAACTAGTGAGGCACCTGATTCTTAAGGGAAGGGAGAATCTGTATACTGGGACAAATGATTACTTTATACAGAGTGGACCCCTGAGCGAGGGCTAGAGTGTGAGAGAATACAGTAGATGGTAGTGCCTAGATCCTACAGTCTGGCACTTTGCAGGTCATATGGCATAAAATGTACAAAGAGACGTATTATGCAGAACTTCTATTGGCCTGGGATTTCCAGAGATGTAACAGGGTACTGTAGGATCTGTGAGCAGTGCCAAAAGGTAGGCAATGCAGGAGACAAGGTGAAAGCTCTTTTGATGCCTTTGCCTGTGATTGAGGAGCCATTTCAGAGGGTAGCAAGCTATGGATATTATGGGGCCTCTGAGTACCCCAAGTTCCTCAGGGAAAAAGTATATCCTAGTGGTAGTAGATTATTCTACCAGATACCCTGACACAGTGGATCTGTCCTCCATTGAGGCAGAAAAGGTGGCAGATGCTTTGTTAGAGATTTTCAGCAGGATAGGTTTCCCAAAATAAATACTGACTGACAGAGGTGCCAGTTTCATGTCAGACCTGTTAACTTGTCTGTGGAAGTGCTGTGGGGTGAAGCACCCTAAGACCACCCCCTACCATCCTCAGACTAATGGTCTTGTTGAGAGGTTAAACTCTACACTCAAGTCCATGCTACAGGCATTTACAGACCAGTTTAAGAGGGACAGGGACAAATATTTGCCCCATCTGTTGTTTTCTTACAGAGAGGTTCCCCAGGAATCCACAGGTTTTTCTCCCTTTGGTTGCTGTATGGGCATAGGGTGAGGAGACCTTTAGATTTAATTTGAGATGAATGGGAGGGTGAGTGTGAATCCCACAAGGAGTCTGGTGTGGCATATGTCCTAAACCTCAGCTGCACATGTAGAAGAAACCATTACAAAATATTAATAACAATGCAAGAGCATAAAGTATAGCATGTTTACAATGGGGGAGTGGAACACATAACAATAATGAATTGTGACATGTTTAATTACAGCACCATTCAATTTTAACTATTTAAAATGTGCACATTTTAAACTAACCTTCAGGAGCTTATGAATGCAAATACTGCTGCAGACGTTGTATTGTTTGAACAGTGTCCATGCCACCTCTAATTATTCCATTTGCACCATTTTTTCTACTATAATCATCTCCACAGATGGAGAGAATATATTTATCATCTGTTGATAACTTAATAAGATTTGGAGGCCCCCATAGTGGTCCTGGAAATTGCATTCTGCCTGGCCTTGCTTTTAGCATGCCCTACCAAAGCATTTGCCCTTTTATTGCACTGTGCCAGTGATCTGTTTTTGCCTACAGCTGCATTAAGTTCAGCAAGTAGTTGGCTCCATGGTTGCTCTTCTCAGCTTGTCTGGGCTCCCCTTTACCAAAAAGAAGTTTCCCATACATGGGCACTGGAACCACAGAGCGAGGGGGTGGAGCACCCCCCCCACAGCTGCAAGACCTTAACAACATGGAGTTTTAGGACCCAACAGATGACTCATGCGTGCAATGCATGCTAACATAATTTAAACACAAAAGTGCATGGAAATTTAATCACATCATTGCTGCAGCCAGGGTCATGGTAAGTTTCATTATTTAGCTGCTGTTGGAACTCTGTTTCATTATTTGGGAAGCTCTGTTATTATTTAGTTAGCTGCTGGAAGCTATGATTTAGATGTGTGCTCTGTTTCATTATTTAGCTGTGTGTGTCATTATTTAGCTGCTGTTGGAAGCTCCATTTCATTATTTGGGAAGCTCTGTTATTATTTAGTTAGCTGCTGGAAGCTATGATTTAGTTGTGTGCTCCGTTTCATTATTTAGCTGTGTGTGTCATTATTTAGCTGCTGTTGGAAGCTCCGTTTCATTATTTGGGAAGCTCCGTTATTATTTATTTAGCTGCTGGAAGCTATGATTTAGTTGTGTGCTCCGTTTCATTATTTAGCTGTGTGCGTCATTATTTAGCTGCTGTTGGAAGCTCCGTTTCATTATTTGGGAAGCTCTATTATTATTTAGTTAACTGCTGGAAGTTATGATTTAGATGTGTGCTCCATTTCATTATTTGGGAAGCTCCGTTATTATTTAGTTAGCTGCTGGAAACAACGTTATTATTTAGTAGTTAACTGGTAGAAGCTATTATTTAGTTGTGTGCTCCGTTTCAATGGAGGCTAAGTCACATAAACACCACACACAAATATATATGCAGACGTATGATTGTGTAGACAGACGATACTTCCATTCTACCATATTTTGTTGTACTCAACAACTTATTTTCTAAAGTAAATAAAAGAAGAGAAATATTATTGAACAGCTTTTTGATACCAATCCATACAGGGCCCTAATGCTGAAACTTGCATACAGTCATTTACTGTTTGGATAGCTTGAAACAGGGAAGACAAAAGAAAAAAGAAACAGACTGAATTTTTGGCAAGGGGTTTACAACTGACTACCATTTCCAAACAGATCAGATGGCTGAATTGTTAACAAAACACTAAACATGATGCTGCATTGTTACTGACTAACAGAGAAAAATTCAAAGCTCCGTTATTAGCTGTTGGAAGCTCCTTCATTAGCAGTGTGTGTGTTTACCAAGGTTCAAACCATGAAGCTTGGGTACAGGTGCTTGCATTCTCTACCCACACTACCACTTTTGTGATTTGGGGAGTTGAGTCCATAGCTCTCAACTATCTAGATTTCACAGAATTTTTGGATCATGCATTTGATCTTTTCCCCTTAAAATTTGTGGTTTTGTGGCAAATCAGTGAGAATGGAATTCACTAAATAATGATAGCCCTTTAAGTTTCAGTCTTCCTATCTTTTTTGAAACACATGGGGCAGGATTCACGAAGGCTTGCACGGAGTCTAAGAGTAGTGTAAGACTCCATGCAGCCTTTGCGATCCAGGAACAGCTCTAAAGTCCGTGTAAGAGACCAGCTAAAACATCTCTTACACGGAGTGGGCGTGGATATGCTAATCACCTCACTTGCAGCCGAATAGCATGCAAATGAGGTAGATTAGCGATCCAGGAAGCCCAAAGTAGCCCGTGTAAGAGCCGTTTTAGCTGCAGAAATGTACTCAGTTGACAACTGAGTACGTTTCTGCAAAAAACACAATGGAGCCATGTCAGCTCCAAATAAAGGGTGCATATGTGTCAGGCAGCATGCCAATGGCCAAATATGTGGCCATTGGCAAGGTACCGATGCAAATATGAGAAATAAATATTTTTTCGCGATCGCCAATGTTTAAACATAGCGCAGCCCAGCAAACGGGTTGCGCTATATAAAACATAAAAATGAAGGTTATAAACCCACAAATGTGGGTTTTATGCAATACATGGATTTACAATGCAGGGACCAGCAGACCAAAACAACATGGCCACCGTTTAGTGGTTGCTAAGGGGGAAGCTGAGTCTAAGACATGTAACTAAGCATTAGTAGGCAATCTGATGCAAATGAGTGTTAGGATACTGAATTCCACTGTCACATAGCAAATGAGCACATTCTGAGTAGTGTAAGAGTTACATAAGGGGGAGGAACAGAGTAGGAGATAGGTGACATGACAGGGGGGAATGGCAGAAAGAAATGCAGTTCATTGGAGGTCAGTGTTACATGACAGATGTCAGACACATATCATGGAAAGAGGAGTGCCACAACATAAGCATGGGAAAGTCAAGAAATGGAAGGTGTACACTGTTGCCTACACCAAAGTTTCTTGCTGGTGCATCTTGCACGCGCACCATGAAGCGCGAGTAGGACAGTGTGCACACGTGTAAGGCAGACTGAGCATGTGAGAGCCTGTTGGTAGATGTTTAAAACTGTTTGCACTGGTGTGCGCACGTTTTAACCCGAATAAGCAGATTCTGAACCGTGTAAGCAGGTGTGCATGCGTGTAAGCCACTGTGAGCATGTTTCTGCTGGTATGCACGCTGCTCCCCCCTGAGGAAACAGAAAGGAAAAAGGAAGCAACAGAATTTGTAGGAAGCTAGCAGGGAATACTGCTGGAGCTAGCAGGTGAAAACAATTAGAAGCAGGCAATTATACAGGCAGAATAGTAGCCCAGCCCAGCACTTAAAACTCTGCAAGCAGCAGTGCAGGATGTTTCTCTCAAGAGACACTGCAAGACAGGAGTAAGCTATTAGAAGTGAAAACTGAAAAAGCTGAACTCAGAGCAGAAATGTTAGGGGCTGCCATAGCTGTCATAATGAGACATAGGCGACTTGCTGAGGGTGGTGACAATACAGATGGTGCCAGACAACCCACGGTGAGGAGACAGAGAAGAGTGTACAGGCCCAGGGTCACCTACCATGGGTTCCATGAGCTGGAGATAGTAGAGCGCTATAGAGTGGACAGAGAGCTCCTGCAGCAAATAGTTGAGCTGTGCAGGCCATGCCTCACATACAGAACTAACAGAGGGGAACCCATCCCAGTGGAAACCAAAGTATGTGTTGGCCTAAGAATACTAGCAACAGGTACCTTCCAAAGACCAACTGGTGATATGATGGGGATATCACAGGCATCAGCCTCCAGGGTACTGCACCAGTTCCTGGATGCCATGTCAGCACATGCCGGTGATCATGTATATTTCCCCAATGCCCGTGAGGTATTGACCAGCAATATGCGTCTCTTCCAGCAAATAGCGGAATACCCTGAGGTAGTGGGTGCAATAGACTGCACGCACATATGCATCAAAGCACCAGCCGGTGAGCGGGGTAGGGCCTACATTAACCGCAAGGGCTTCCCCTCCATCAACTGCCAGGTCGTGTGTGATGCCCAGGGCATAATAATGAATGTGTGTGCTGGCTGCCCTGGGAGCTACCATGATTCCCACATCTGGCATTTGACAGCTGTACCAGACATTTGCCAATGGGGACATCCCACACGGACACCTAGTGGGGATGCAGGTTATGCACTGGAGCCGTGGCTGATGACACCCATCAGAAACGCACACACACCTGAACAGGAACGCCATAATGAGGCACATGCACAAACACGTAATGTAATAGAGCGTGTGTTTGGGCTGCTCAAGTCACGGTTCCGGTGTCTGGACACATCTGGTGGAGCCTTGCAGTACACACCAACTACATGTACCCAAATTGTCATGGTATGTGCTATGCTACATAATATGATCTTGCGAAAACAACTGCAGCAGGACCAGCATAGGGCTGGGCCAAACAGTCCCCCCACCATTGCCAAGGCCATCACAGGCAGAGCGTGACTCGGAGGAGGAACAACCTGAGCCTGCCTCAGTAGGCAGAAGGAGGCATGCCCAGTATGCCCTGGCCTTGGCAAAGAGGCAACGCATAGCACATACATTGGCTCAGTAGGAACCCTGGGAATGATACCCCCTCTGACTCACTCAAATAATAACAGGGATGCCTAAAATGACATGACCTGCTCACAAACATGTACAGGGAGTGTAATATGTGCATCCGACAGAGGCAGCCCTGCAGCACCACCTGAGGCATGAATGCCATGTGTTAAGTAATGTAACACCATGTACTATATGCACACCTGAGGACCGTGACTAACATCCTACCCTCTCCGAGCATCATGCCACAATATGACAATGAAATGATCAATTGCAATAATTGGCTGAAGTATTGCAGTTAGTCAAAGGGGATCCAATGTGTGCCAGCCTGGGATGACATGCTGAGCATGACATGATGCTCCACCTGCTAGGACTGGTGTGCACCTATCAGTGCAGGCCATATGGATACTGGCAAAGGCTGTTGTTACCCACAGCATGCCCTGAATAGGTAAGGCTCAAAACACAAACCTACCTCCATAGGTATCAGAAGGGATAAGAACCTAGATGTAATGCTACCCAATGCCAGAAGTCTAAACAGCAAGATGCATGCAGTCTAGCCTCACCCAGTATGGAGAATGTTGATATCTGTGCTGTAACAAAAACTGGGTCAAGGCTCACAACAGCACCCTAACACTACCAGGTTACACCTCATACTGTGCTGTACAGCCTCAAAACATGGAACAAGCTACAAAAGGAGGGTGACTAGCAATAATTGTCAAGGATAACCACACCCCCATGTTGGTACCACAACAAGAAGCAGCATGGACTAGCCATGGTCAAGTAACAGTGGCTAAAACTGCCTCCCAGTTTATAGCCTGCTACAGACTACCATCCCAACACCAGGAACTGCACCTGGCCTATGTTGGAATACATGAATATATCAAGTCCTCCAAACCACATTATATTGGGTGACTGAAAATACCCAAACATAGACTGGGAGCATTATACTAGCTCCAACACTCTAGGACAAAAGTTAATAGAATCCATAAACCAAAATGCCCAGGAACAACGTACCACTTCCACAAGAGGGGTTAGCATACTGGATGTGATAATCAGCAACATGGGTACTGGATGGCAAGATGAGAAGTGTATTGCTCACTGGTAAGACCAGACCATAGAGTAATCACACTGGATATACACATCCTGACCACAGTCCCTGGCCAGAAAACCGCAGTGAAAAACATGTGTAAAGCAAAAGTTGCACTCCTCCAAACTGATGTGGAATCCATTAAAGGCCCTGTGCAGGTGCAAAATATGGGCCACACCTCAGAACCTGTTATACAGGCATTCCATGAACACTGCCAGGAATGCTTGGATTATGCAATCCTAAATTAAAACAAGACACAATGCCATACATGCAGGCATCTGGCATGGTGGACTCCAGCCATTACCAAACCATGCAAGAGAATGAGGAAGCTACTACATGATAGAGCAAACATTAAAAAAGAAGTAATCACTGATCAGTACTATGGCAATAAAATATGTCCACACATACAATCCACTAAGGCCAGCTACAACAAGTTGAATCTGTGAATCTTGAGGCAATGTTACACCTGCCCCAAGTACACAGACAACCCTCAACTCCCCCCAAGAAATACAAATATATGTGAGAGATGCAACCATTTATCCAAACTGGAGGCTGAGCTCCCTCAACTCAGTACTCCCAAAACTTGTCAGGAGGAGAAGGTAACCACACACACACCACAAACCCAGTCCCACATAGACCTATCACAACTGCAAACCAAAGACATAAACACAGAAAAACATTCCCGAAGGCCCGAATTACAAACACACCACACCAACAGAGGCCTCCAAAGCAGACACCCAATCAAACAACCTCCAAACATAGCACATGCAACACATAGTACACAAAGCTGGTGTATCAAACAGTCACAGGCCAGAAGGAGAAACAACATGCCTGATACAGTTGTAATAGGTGACTCCATAGTGAGACACGCTGCTGTCCCGCACACCAGACTGAACAAGGGAAAGGGTACAGTAAGCTGCCTGTAGGCTGCTACAATATGCCACATAACACAAGTATGCAGGTCACCCCAAAGCAAGTAGAAATGTGATGCAGTCATAGTCCATGCAGGTGTGAATGACCTGAGATGTACCTCCCCGGACTACATGAAAAGAGACATAGATGAGCTCTCCGATTATGTAGTCCAGGCCAGTATGACACTGACTGTTTTCTCCATCCTACCCTCACCAAGAATGATGCCACAGTACAAACACAGAATGATCAGTTATAACAAGTGGCACAATTACTGGTGTCATTCCAAGGGGATCCAATGTCTGTCTGCTTGGGATGTCATGCTCGACAAGCCACGTACTGTTCCAGGGATGGCTTGCACCTGTTACCCCTGGGCATCTGGATATTGGATAAAGCTTTTGCCACCTCCATAGAGCCTTTCGTAGGCAAGGCTGAAAAGGCTAACCCACCACCCTAGAAAACATAAGTGGAAAGAAACATAAGGGTAATGCTGACCAATGCCAGATGTGTAAACCTCAATATGCATGCTCCCGAGGCCCTCCCCAGTATGGAGAACATCGATGCCTGTGCAGTGACAGAAACCTGCTGCAAGCCTCCTGACAGCACACCTGCACTACCAGGTTATACCACATATCATGCGTTATGGCCACAAAACCTGGAACAAAACATAAAAGGAGGGTGAGTATCCATATTCAGCACAGACACCCATACGTCCAGGTAACTGACAATGCACAAGGCATTGGAGTCCACCCATGTGCAACTAACCATAGGCAAGACTGCTGTACAGTCTGTAGCATGCTACAGACCACACTCTCACACACAGGAACCCCACCCAGCCATCCTGAAGACACTGGACAGTATGAATGTCCCACCAAATACCAAACAAGGTACTCACAAATTACCACATAGGTGGTAAACCATTATGTATGGAAGGAGTAATCAGGGACCTAGGGACACAAGTGGACAGTAACCTGTTATGTGACACTCACATTGCCAATGTGGCTAGGAAGACTGTCTATATTGGACACCGTATCATGAAAGGATTCACATCTACATCAACAGAAGTCATTGTGCCCCTATACTGTTCTCTTATCAGACCCATAATCTAGTACAATGCCTCATTTGGGATGTACCTTACCTGACACCTGCAGCAGTTAGAAAGACCTCAAAGGTACCTCACCAAGAGGATAAAGGGTCTCAAATATATGTCATATGCTGCCTGGCTGTAGACACCCCAGCTGAATGCAGTCACATACTGCCTACACAGAGGCATTGTATGTCTGTTGTACAAGGCCATGTCCAACACAGGAGTAATGGACATGCTCCACCCCAGAAAACTCAAAGCCATCGGAGCTGTGAGAGTGAGAGATGTCAACCTCAACACATAATGAAATAGGATGTGATGGAGTGACAGATACATAACCCAGAGGCTCCCCACACCCTGGAACAGAATCCCACTCCATGTTAGGCAGAGCCCCTCACTGACACTCTTCAAAAGGAATCTTGCCAAGTGGATGGATGATCGTAGATTTACACTGGGGGTCTTCACTGTTTTACGTCCAGACAGAGGCACAGCAAAGCAAATCATAAATGGCCATAATATTCACATAGCAAGGGGTGGCGAAAGCCACACACACTCTGGCTAGGCTTACAAATGCCCTAGGGTGGATAGCCTAGTATGAACCTATGAACCTATGAAGATACAAATTGTACAGGACACTAAGGATAATCCCAAGGCTTCCTCAACTGATGGTAGGAACCGTGTTGGGAATTCACAGATATGCTCTGAATCACACAAATATTACAAACAACATACCAAACACACACACATATTGCCAACATACATCCTGACAGGTGCAGTGCAACCCACCAGAATGCAAAATATCTATCCCATCAGACTGCTGGCCCCCTGACATTGCAGATGCTGAGGTAACAGCCAGCATCTACAAAGCAAAACACACAGCAGCAATGGTATGAGATGGTGTCCTGGGCTGAGTCCAACATGGACTCCAAGAAGAATGGAATGCCAAATCACACTACTGCTCAATGTCAGCCTTACCACAGGATATGTACCCAAAGAGCAGTGTACAACAACAGTGGTCATTCTCAACAAAGGTGTTGCCTGAATGGATACTGCAAACTACCACCCCAGAATCCTGAGAAGCTTGGTCTGCACAGCTATGGAAAGGATCAGCATGTACCGCAGACATAAAGATATTGGGGACCTACTGACACGGACCCTACCCAGTGTGGCTTTCTTAAGTGCAGATCCTGCCCCTAAACATGTTTGACTCATTTGAAACAGTCATTAAGGTCATTGATGAGGGCAATGTGGTCCACACAGTGTAGCTGGACCTTGCAAAGGATTCCATACAATACCCTATGTGTTCATTATAGATATGCTCACCAGCTTAAATATAAACCCCTATGTCAGTAGAGGGGTTGCAAACCAGACCAAGGACAGAACTGACATGGTCAGACATGCTGCAGCCATGTCAGACTACAAACCAGATATAACTGGCATCCCACAAGGCTTGGTCCTGGGACCTCCCTTGTTTGGTATATTTGTCCCATAGGTACAGGCCAACATGGAAGGACTGTGTCTGAACATGTTTGCAGAGGACTACAAACTGCCCACCATATCTGACCCTCCAGCTGACACAAGCATCCCACAAAAGGGCCACATAGAAACAGACAACTGGTGCCATAGCCATGTCAGCAAGCTAATTGCAGAAAAGTGTATAGTCAACCCCTGTGGATATACAGTAAGTGCCCACCAATTACCACATAGGTGTTAACCCATTACATACTTAAAATGTAATGAGAGACCTGGGAACACAAGGTGATAGATATCCTGCATTGGACAAACATGTGGCTGTAGTGTTTACAGAAACATACCATATACCCACCTAATCATGAAGGTTGACAGATCTAGATAAGGGGAGGTCATTGTGGCTCTGCAGTCATCCTTCATCAGCGTTACAATTGACTACAATAGCCCCTGTGGGATGTACCTGAGCAGACACCTCCATCAACTGTAAAGTCCCCAACAGTACCTCACCAGGAGTATTAAAGAGCTTGAACAGATGCCATGTGTTGCCTGATTAAACAAACTGCAGCTACACACACTGCCATACTGCCCACCCAGAGGCAAGCTGTGCCTGATGTATAAAGCCATGTCCAAGCTGGAATCAATAAACATGCTGCACCTTGTACAATCTGAATGGCAGTGAGCTATGCACATGAGAGACCTGAACCCCAGCACTGACATACATAGGACAAGCTGTACTGCATGATCCATAACGCAGAAGCCACCCCCACTCATGAGTAAACTCCCAGTACAGGTTATCCATAGTCACTCATCGATTCTCCTCAAGAGGAATCTTGATGAGTGGATGGGAGATGGTAGGGTTACCCTGGGTATCACTGTTATGCCACAGGTAGACGGAGGCACAGTATACTAACCATGACATATGTCATGGCAAACTCCACTTACAATGTGTGTTGAAGGACAAACACACTGTCTGACTAGCATTAGAAATGGCCTAGGGCACATCGTCAGTGTTTGCCAATGTCCACCTATGTTGTGGAATACACTACCAATGTTGGACAAGCCTGGTTTAAGTAGTCCATATCTGAACATAATGCAACATGGTCATATGTGCACAACTGGCCCCTAAACAGTCTGTTGTGCTCACTATGAAAATTTAAAGCAGTGATAGGACTAAATCCCAGGATACTGTCCACCACAGTGAAAGTACTGAACCAGTACACTATACGGTACTACAGTGTTAGGTCAGTATGAAAGGATGTTGACAACTGTATGCAAAGTATCCCATGCAAACCCTGCAGGCACAGTATAATCCCTGTTGTGTTCACACACAAAGCAGTTGGACAGTAACTACACAATATGACACACAACCATAAACGGGAGATATTTGTTGAAGTTCACACTCATCCACAAATGTGGTGGGCTGCAGAGTTCAACATATGGAAAGCTCACACTGGGCATGCTCACACACTTTGATAAATGAGACATATGTCAGACAACATGCCATGGGAAGGCTGAACTGGGCATGCTCACACACTTAGGCCAAATCTCAGTTTAGCAGTTGGCCACACATATCTGGTATTTGTACGTGTTATTCCATTAACCAACCACATTACAGCAATCTGCCCAGTGCACACAGTTAAATGACTACAGAGACATACGTGATATAGTGGATCCCTCCCATATGCAAACATCTTCCACAGATACACAAGTTGTTCATACAAACAGGGAATGCTATGGCAATAAAGACCTGCAAACAGTCTATCAGCAACAAATAATGTGCATCTGACAATTAAACATATGGTGTAGAGGTCAACACTAGGCTGTCTGCCATAGGGAATGACAGCTTAGCCAGAGTGTGCTTGGCATCTGCCTCCCCAGTACAGTAGGCTACTGTGCCACTGTAAAGTAGGTCACATAAGGCACCGTGTGAGGCTAGTGTGCTGTGCCTCTGTCAAGCAGGGACACAGTGGAGATCCCAGGGTTTGAATTTGCTAAGCCACAGCCATGTTGTTGGTGTGTGCTGGAGGAGGGTTGCTGAGGACCTCTAACAGTAAGTGGGCATCAATAACAGACTGAGGGGAGCCTTATCTGCATTGTCTGGACAATTTCACTGTCAACACTGTGTCGTGATGATTATGAGGGATTGAAGTGTCGTGCTGGTACTGTTCAGAGATATCCTCCCTCTGTGGGCTACTGCTCTGCAATGTATTAGCTCACTCTGTCTGTTGGACAGCTCATATATGGCTAGTGTACATCTGACAGGTGTCTTGTTGTGGAGCAGTCATGGGTATACTTGGGATAGCATGATCAATGCAAACCTTCCACATGTTCATTAGAATGCAATTGTCAAGGATTATGCAGAGTGGCCTGTATACTCCCCCAGCATGGGTCCTTCTTTGAAGTCTTCCACCCCAGTCTTCACAAGTGTAAAGTCTGCTTTTGATAAATACAGTTTGTTTGCAGTGACAACCTTGCCTGGGGGTGGGGATGGGATATGGATGGCCAGGGAAAGGTGGGTATAGTCAGATATCAACAATGGTGGTCTACCTCTGGTGTGGAACAGTGAGTACCCATGTTGTAGATGGTCAGGTGCAATATGTATTCCCCGTTCTGGCTGCGGTGAGTGGTTCTGCCATAGCACATGGACTCACAAATTGCAGTGGCTGTAGGGTAATGTTGTAGAGGCCTGAGTAGTTCCCACACACAATATGCCTGTACCTGATGTTAACAACTGGAATGGTGTATGTGAACACCTGCATATCTTAGCACTGTTCCCAGGGAAGCAAAGTGTGTGTCCTGGATGTGGGAGGGGTGGTCAGGACTGGTTGTGTTGTGTGTTACAGGTCCTGTGGTCATGAAGCATGGTATAAAACATAACCTGCCAGTGCGATGTGCATATCTGACCCTGACGTAGGTGGCTGCAAATACATATATATGCTATCCCCCACCTGACAGGTAGTACTAGATGTACATATCTCTGTAGAAATAATGATGTCAGCACCCTATAAATACTGCAGGTGCAGTATTTATAGGGTGCTGACATCATATAAATACTGCAGGTGCAGAACAGATGCCTAGTAATTTGGATAGTGCGCTCTGCTAATGCGTCTCCCTCCAGTGTCATAATATAGTTAGGTAGGGGTTTGAATCCTGCAAATGGTCAGTGTGTGGGTGGGTGAGTGGGGTTGGTGTGTGTGTGCAAGTCTGTGTGAGGAAAATGTCCCTTTTGGCAACTGGGAAAACACACTACAGGATGCACATTCCGCTTTCTAAACACTGATGATGTCAGCACCCTATAAGTACAGCAAGAGAAGAGAAACCTCCTAGTAATGCGAATAGCGTGCTCCGCTAATGCGTCCGTCTCGAGTGTCATAACATAGTTAGGTAGGGGTTTGAATCCTGCAAATACTCAGTGTGTGTGGAGGGGGTTAGTGTGTGTGCAAGTCTGTATGAAAAAAATGTCCCTTTTGGCAACTAGGAGAACACACTACAGGATGCACATTCCCCTTTCTAAACACTGATGATGTCAGCACCCTATAAGTACAGCAGTAGAAGGGAAACCTCCCTGTAATGTGAATAGCACACTCTGCTAATGCATCCATCTCAAGTGTCATAACATAGTTAGGTAAAAGTTTGAATCCTGCAAATAACAAGTGTGTGTGGGCGAGGGTGAAAGTAGTGTGTGTGCAATTACATGGGTGAGAGAACTGACCATTTTGCCAACCAGTACAACACACCAGCTGCTGCATATTCCAATCTCTACACAGAGATGATGTCAGCACCCTACAAGTACAGTGGAAGAGGGCAAATCTCCCAGTAATGCAAATAGCATGCTCTGCTACTGCGTCTCTCACTACTGTCATAGCACAGTTAGTTATGGCATTGGATTCCAGACATGCCACGTGTGTTTTTGTCACACAGAATGCCCATGTGTGTGGGTTGTTGTTCACAATAATGCATGACATAGATTAAACCAGTAATGGCAATGGACACAGATGATGTATGTGTGTGCCAAATACACATATGTACCTGTGACCTTCAATAGTTACCATGTCTGACATGTGAATACATGGTATTTGCACTGGATAACATTATGACTGTGGTCTTCTGTGCGGGTGCTGCATGTGGTATGTGTATATACAGTGTGATATGTAGATGGTATCAACCTAGCAGCGAGGGATACACATCTGGTCTGGGGCATATAGCCTACATGTTGTTGATGAACAGGTGCTGCATGTTTTCACCTGTTGTGGGAGTGGTAACAAGGTGTTCCATAGCAATGCAGTGACTACATGCTAGGAACCTTTCAGCTAGGGTGTTGTAGCTACAGTAATTCATCAGCATTCAGTAATACATCAGCCTTCCTGGTGAGGGTATGATGCCAACCAAGGTCAGGGTCATACCAGCCTGTGCCACATGCTCAGAGAGCCCTTCCATGTTCCCTATCATGTAGTCCAGGGAGGTACATCACAGGTCAGCCATAGTGGCATGGACAATGACTGAGTCATATGTGTCCATGCCTCTGACTGACCTGTATGCTTGTGTTATGTGGTGGACCATAGTGCCCCATGGGCATATCACTGTGACCTTCACCTTGTCCAGCCTGGTGAGCGTGACCTCATTGTACCGGACAATAAAGGTACCTAACACAACTGTAGCAGGTGTGTTGTCTAGCTGTACAGGCTGTGACTGTTTGGCACACAGGATTTGTGTGCTATGTGTTATGCGTGATGTGTTCTGGCATAACATATGCCTGTGTGCCAGCTGAAGATGTGTCTGCCGCCCAGGCAGGATGCTATTCTTAGGCTTCACGAATGGCCCAGTGTGTTCACGTGCTTGTATTGCTGTCAGTGTAGGTCTACATCAGACTGGTATTGCAGTCACTGTAGTATTTCATGCCACCTGACAGGTTATGCCAGTACTGGGTTCAGAGTGCTTAGTCCCCAGTTTGGCTATGTGGTTCCATCTCATACATATGTTGTATGTCCATGTGTAGGGGAGAGGGTTGACTGTGTACATGTGGCAGCTGTGACATTGCCACATGACCCACATATTCCACAACTGTACCATAGAGGTGACTGACAACTGACCTTTGCACATGCTACCATAGTATTGTGATTGCCATGGTGATTAACAGCACATAGGGCCAATGGGGAACAAGGTACATAGGTTCATAGGTTCATAGGTTCATACTAGGCTATCTGCCCTAGGGCATTTATAAACCTAGCCAGAATGTGTTTGGCTGTCGCCATCCATTGTAAATTTATCTTGCTATGCCCTTTTTCGAGGTTAGTATACTGTGCCTCTGTCTAACAGTGACACAGAAGTGATACCCGGGGTAAACCTATGATGTCCCATCCACTCATCAAGATTCCTCTTAAAGAGAGTCAAGTGAGGGACTCTGCCTATCCTGTACTGGGATTTTATTCCAGAGTTAAGGGAGCCTCTGGGTTATGAATCTGTCCCTCCAGCATGTCCTATTTATTTCAGTGCTGAGGTTCAAGTCTCTCGAGCGTGTAGCTCGATGGGATTTGGATATTCTGAGGTGCAGCATGCCCCTTAATTCCGGGTTTGACATGGCTTTATACATCAGGCACAGATCGCCTCTGAACAGGCGGTATGCCACTGAGTAGAGCTGGAGTTTCTTTAACCGGTCAGCATATGGCATCTGTTTGAGCCCTTTGATCCTCTTGGTCAGGTACTTTTGGGGTCTTTCCAGTTGCTGCAGGTGTCTGGTAAGGTACATCCCAACAGGGGCATTGTACTCAATTATGGGCCTGATGAGGGATGAGTAAAGAGGCACGATGTCCTCCCCTGATCTAGATGTGAATCCCTTCATGATGAGGTGGGCTATATAAAATGTTTTTATAACCACTTTGGCCACGTGGTTGTCAAATGAGAGATTGCTATCAACTTGAGTCCCCAGGTCCCTAATTACTTCTTCTGTACTTAATGGATTACCACCTATGTGGTACTTTGTGGGCACTTTGTTTTTGTCAAAGGGGATGACTATACACTTTTTGGCATTCAGCTTGAGGCCATGGCTCTGGCACAAGTTGTCTGTTTCTATGAGGCCCTTTTGGAGGATGCTTGTGTCGGCTGGAGAGTCGATTATGGCAGCCAGTTTGCAGTCATCTACTAATCTGGTCAGCCACAGTCCTTCTGTGTTGGTTTGTACCTCCGATAAATATATACCGAACAAGAGAGGTCCCAGGACTGAGCCTTGTGGGACACCACTTGTAACTGGTTTGGAGTCTGGCATGGCTCCAGCAATTCTAACCATGTGGGTTCTGTCCTTGAGCCAGTGTGCAATCCATCTAGTGACATAGGGGTTTATATTTAAGCTGGTGAGCTTCTCTAGAATGCCCGAGTGGGGTATTGTATCGAAGGCTTTTGCGAGGTCCAGGTAGGCTGTGTGGACCACCTACCCTTCGTCAATGGACTTGGTGACTGTTTCAAAGAATTCGACCAGGTTTGAGAGGCAGGATCTGCCCTTAACAAAGCCAAACTGGGTATGATCCAGTGTCTGTAGGTCCCCAATATCTTTATTTATGAGGTCCATGATGATCCTTTCCATAGCTTTGCAGACCAAGCTAGTCAGGCTTATGGGGCGATAGTGTCCAGGATCCGTTGAGACACCACCTTTCTGTAGAGGGACCACTGTTGCTGTACGCCACTCTTTGGCCACATATCCTGTTGTAAGGCTGGGATTGAACAGTAGTTTTATGTTTGGGTGTAGCTCTTCTTGGAGTTCATGTAGGACACAGCCCGGGACACTGTCTGGTCCCATTGATGCAGTGTTTATTGCTTTGGAGAGGGCGGCTCTTACCTGAGCATCTGAGATGTCAGGGGGGCAGCACTCTGCTGGGATAAATATTTGCCCTTTCGGTGTGGAGGGGGGGAGAAATTTGCGCTGAACCTGTCAGCTAAGATGTTGGCAATGTCTGTGGGTATGGTGTTTCTATTGACATTTTGGACTACCTCTGAGCATATCTGGGAATTACCACCCAGGTTCCTAACATAACTAAAGAAAGCCTTGTGATGATGCTTAGTGTCCTGTGCAATTTTCTCTCGAAGCTGGCCTTAGACGATCTTATGAGTGCCCGTAGTTTTTTGCTAATACTGATCAGTGATGCCTTCCCTTTTTGGTATTTTGCTGTATCATTTAGTAGCTTCCTCCTTCTATTGTATAGTTTGTTTATGGCTGGGGTCCACCAGACAGGACGTCTGCCTTTGGAGGATTGGGTCTTGGTTTTATTCGGGATCGCATGATCCATGCATTCCTGAAGGTGTCCATAGAATGCGTTTATAGAGGAATCTGCGGTCTGGTCCATATTTTCCACAGGCCCAGGGGCTTTGAAGGTTTCCACCTCAGTTTTCAGGAGTGTGAATTTGCTTTAGAGAAGTTGTTCACTGTGGTTTTCTGGGCAGGGGTTGGGGTCGGGATGTGAATATCCAGTGAGATTAGTTTATGGCCTGATCTTACCAGTGAGGGATACACTTCTGGTCTGGAGCATGGAGTCCCCATGTTGGTGATGATCAGGTCCAGTATGTTTTCCCTTCTTGTGGGAGTGGTAACAAGTTGTTCCATAGCATTTGAGTTCATATATTCTAGGAAGCTAGAGTCATGCTCCCAGTCTAAGTTTGGGTAGTTGAAGTCGCCCAATATAATGGTGCTTGGAGAGACCTTCATATTTTCCACTGTTCTCAGGAAGGCCGAGTGTGGTTCTTGGGTTTGGGAGGGTGGTCTTTAGCAGGCTATAACCTGGAAGGCAGTTTTACCCATTGTTAGTTGCACATGGATAGTCTCTGATGCTTGGTGCTTTGCCACCAACCTGGAGGTGTGGGTATCTTTGATGAATATCAATACTCCCCCTCCTTTTGTGGTTCTGTCCAAGTTTTGGTGCTGAAAAGCATGGTATGAGGTATAACCTGGTAGTGCTGGGGTGCTCTCAGAAGCCCTGAACCAGGTATCTGTTACTGCACAGATATCGATGTTCTCCATGCTAAGGAGAGTTTCGAGTGCATGCATCTTGAGGCGTTGAGTAGCATTACTCTTAGTTTCTTATCCCTTGTGATACCTATGAAGGTGGGTTTGTCATTTGAGCCTTGCCTAACAAAGGCACTATGGGGGTAGCAAGAGCCTTTGCCAATATCCAAAAGCCCAGGGGTGACAGGTGCAAGCTGTCCTAAGCCCGAAGCAGG
>NC_056730.1:528830965-528916776 GCF_019279795.1 Protopterus annectens | reverse complement strand
ATGTTTCTTTAAAGGAATGGGGTAGTATTAGTTAAACTGGTGGTACTAGTACCTAGGAGGGGAAGTGTGTATGTTGGACATGTTTAGGTGTTTTGTGCAGGGAAGAGGTGGGTGTGTGGAAGTTTTGGAGATGGCGGTACAGTGGGGATAGGGAAATGTACCTTTTCTCCACTGTAGTGCAATATCGTAGTTGGTATATTTAGTTTGTAGGGGGTGTGGGGTGTAGGGGGCTTAGCCACCCTGCAAAAATGTAAGAAAGGCATTATTTGGAATATTGAAATTTGTATGTAGTGTTTTATGTTTTAGGTGGGTGTAGAGTTGTATAGAGTGATTTGCAATAGTTTTTTTCAATGTTTTTTGGTTGCATTCATTAGAATGTCGATTGTATGGCTGTTTGACATTTTGGTTGTCAGATATTCTTGCCTCGAGTTTTTCAAAGTTTATGTTTTGTTAATTCTTGTAAATTAAGTAGGTCTATATATATAGATATATATATATATATATATATATATATATATATATATATACACACACACACACACACACACACACACACACACACACACACACACACACACACACACATTTTTTTCTTTTTTTTTTTAAGAGTTGACTGTTAAATGGAAAGTTAGAGCAATATTTCATCTAGGTTTTGATACAGTAATAGTTGAGGCAACCCAGAGATAATAAGTCCATATGTTGTTGCTGTGAGGCTCCTTGCTCATTAAAACTATTGAGGACATAGACCTGATCCTTGTGGGCCTACATTTTGTTTGATAGAATGGATTGATGTTTCAGGAATTAAACTTTTATTTGTTTGTATGCCTGCTCCTGCTGTTTGGCAGTTCTAAATATATTCTGTTGTTTCTACCTGTAACTTAACATCCTCTCTTTTTAAGAAAGAATTTCTAAATCCAGTTAACATTTGCAGGGTGTATGAGAGTTTAGAGATGTATTTGCTATTTCCTATCTTTCTCTTTTTCAGAAAACAAATGCCACTTTGAGAAGCATCGCTGGCCTCCAGTCTGGTACTTGAAGGAAGAAGACCATTACCTTCGAGCAAAGAGAGAACGAGAGCGAGAAGAGGAAATACTCCGTAAGCAGCACACCAAGACCAGGTGGTGCTTCTGGCGCCCCTCTTCCTCATCTCCTCACGTGTCATGAAGTAGCTCTTTATTGAGATGGGGAGGGGCTTGTGTATTTATTGCCAGCATGGAGGATAGCTGGGGTTCTGAGCACTTCTACATTGTGGATGCTCTAAAATATAACCTCCTTTGCATTTTGCAACTCTCTTTGCTGAAGAGGAGTATGGTTGCTTAAAGCATGGTTGGGGAAGGGCAGATTAGCGCACCTTTCTCCTGTGTTTTGCTAACTCTGTATTCCTAATAGTGGATGGCATTGCATGGTATAGATTGGGTTTGTTCTTTGATAGGGTAATTTGCCATCTACAAATAAATGGATAATGCTTTAATCTGCATTTGAAGCAAAAGGAAACTATGCCAAGTGATATATTCTTCTACAAGGGCTCATTATTGCTATTAAATTATCTGCAAGATATGTAGAAGGCAGGACGTTAATGAAAAAACAAAACACTAAAACTGCTGGTCAGATTCTCAGAAAATGTTGGTACTGTTACAGGGATGTGTTTCAAGATGGCAGCCTTCAGACTGAACAGAAGGGTTCGCCCGTTCTGAACTGAAGGTCTTAATGTTGTCAAGATATGTTGAAAATCCAGAAAACTATTGTTTTTGTAATGTGAATGAGGTGGAAGAGACAGGACGAGTGTGTGGCTAGTGCATCCTTGTAGCACCCTGTTATGCTGCTGGCTCTTTGCCTCATTTTTTATTAAATCGTTCTGCAGCTAGGGGAGTGAACTTACAAAAGGGTCCCCATGCAAATTATGTTAATGAAGGGTAGAAAGCCTTAGCACATGGCAGAGTAGCACTTAACTGTCACACAACTGCACGCTATTTACACCATGGCATAAATAAAGTACCCTGATCTCTTTCTCTTATTGAGTGGGCGATTTGGCAACTAGAGCTTCTTATAGCTAAGTCTTGGTATAAGACCCAGTGGTGTGTCAAGCAGTAGTTTGTGTTTGCATCATTGCATGTCAGTCGAAAATGCGTTTAAGCACCAAGGTTTGTAATGTCCATGCTTCAAGTCTGGAATAAAACTTGCGATATGGAGTTTTTGTCCATAATTAGCTGAGAAGGGCAAGGTACAAACATATTGTGTTGTTACTTTGGTTTTGCTCCTTTATCCTTAAAGCAGGTTGGGAGGATATGTTGACAGAGAGCACTTGATGGGCAGGACAGTAATCAGTTTGCATGTTAAGACAGACCAAAAAAGCCTTACGGCAGTGACTGTTATATTAGTATTCCACTGAGGTGCTTTTTTGACTTACGCCCAGTGAAAAACCTTCCACCTTAAGCTTTGTGGCCTTTGGTTACTGATGTAAAAAGTTAAACCAATAGCTGAGGACTGTATAGCTATGTTTGTCATTTAGTCTTGATAAACCAATAGCTGAGGACTGTATAGCTATGTTTGTCATTTAGTCTTGATAAACCAATAGCTGAGGACTGAATAGCTATGTTTGTAATTTAGTCTTGATAAACCAATAGCTGAGGACTGTATAGCTATGTTTGTAATTTAGTCTTGATAAACCAATACCTGAGGACTGTATAGCTATGTTTGTCATTTAGTCTTGATAAACCAATAGCTGAGGACTGTATAGCTATGTTTGTCATTTAGTCTTGATAAACCAATAACTGAGGACTGTATAGCTATGTTTGTCATTTAGTCTTGATAAACCAATAGCTGAGGACTGTATAGCTATGTTTGTCATTTAGTCTTGATGTGTAGAACTTAAGCTGAATAGAAAAGAGTTATTGATGAGAAATGTGTGTGCCTGGCTATGTAGGAGTTATGTGACTATTTTCGGTACTTTTCATTAAATTTTAATTAACAATCGGATGAACGGTTATTGATTATCAGCATCTCCTTTGGCAGTATCTTACATATGCTCAGAGCAGACACTTGGGGTACTGCTACTCACCATTTTGAGATTCTGGCCTTGGCCCATATTGTGAATCTTTTTGGGAGTTCAGTCATTCTTCTGGAGATAAGGCGGTTGGAAATGGAATGCATTGTCTCAGAGAGGCATGCTCTGATGGATTGTCCACAAAACAAATATGCACATTTATTTTCGCTTTATGTAGTACATTTGAATTATCAGGTCTTCATTAGTTCTCAAAGTTAAGTCAGTTATGAAACTGCAAGTGTTAAGAAGTTAAATAGAGTATGCCTGTTCAGGGCAGATGAGACAGAGCTTTTGTTCTGTGATAAAAGTTTTCCTAGTTGCATGTTTTAAAACAGTGCTGAAACAATACCCCTTGCCAAACATCATTTTTTCTTGCAGCCTTTTCAGAGTGCTGTTTTTGTGTGCTGAATAATTTACCTTCTGCAGGAAGCTTCTTCTTCCTCGCTTGTGCTGTAGTGCTTGTTCATCTGATGAAATACTCTTTCATCTGATGCCTGGTGATATTTGTATAATCTGGGAGCATTTGTGAGGCCTGTCAGTTTAGCATCATAGGAAAAATCCATTAAAAAGTGATGGAGAACTGAAGCAGACCTCAGCCATTTTGGTACAGCAGATTAGTTTATTGTGATCGGTATGGCTGGAGATAAGCTGTTCTTCTGAGTAGTTGAGGCTGGAAGACTTAAATCCACGATGCTTTACAACATTTGTTGTACTGATGTGAGCTTAAAGACAGGCAGCTTGGAGATATTAGTGGGACACGTAGAGCTGATGACTATATGATACGTATTTTCCCAAGAACAAATGCTTGAAAAGTTACAGTTTGAATTGTTTATGTATGTCAGGGCTCATTTTTCTTATTGCAGACTACAGACATTTTTTGTCATCTCTCTCTGTGAAAACCTAATGTTACCCATTTTTGTATCCACCATTGATGTGCCTTTGTGAATTAACAATTTCACAGTTAGAGTGCAACACCTGTATTAAAGTACATGGCTTTTTTCAGGAATAGAATTTTACTTTGGTTTTCAGATTTTGAACTTTTCTGGTTCTTACAGCAGTTATATTCTTAGAACCATCTTTGCTTTTGTATTACTTAGGAAAACTTGTGGCCTCTTAGGCAGTTCTTCATTGTAAGGAACAGTATTTGAGATAGCAGAGTTTGAGAAATGCAATGCAGAACATTTGGACATTTTCCATCAGTTTTTTCCCTTTCATCATTACTGTTTCATTGAGCAGATAAAAGGGAGTGCATGTAGGCTTAATTGTTCCTGACAAAAACTGTGGTGCAGAATCAGAACATGTTAAGTTTAATGAGTTAAACAAAATATAGCAACCTTGTAATACTATGTGAATGAGTAAGATGATTTGTCATTAGCTGTTGCTTGATGTTATCAGATTACTCTTTTGTCACATGCATGTTGTCTTGTTTGCAAGCTGTCTTATTGTACCCCTTTGCTAAATTTAGGCCGATTTATCTTCTGTTTAGTGTGTGACTGATAGGGTTCTGTCTTTTGGTACATATTCAAAGATGCTGCATTCTGCCCTTTCTATAGGAATAGTGGGTACACTTGTCAGCCGCGAGGTAAGTAAAATATCAAAAAGAACCCATTATATATTGTTCTACTGATGTATTCAGTTCTTGTAGTGGCTTTCCAATTTTTTCTCATCACTGAAGAATGTTTAAATGTCAAAGAACTGAAATATAAAAGAAAAATGAGCGCTCACAACATTTAAATATGCAAGCTGATTCTAAGTTGACATAACGTTTTCATGGGTCTATATTAGATGATCGAACTTTCAAAAGTTCAACTGTCATATGGTCGACACCATATGATCGAAGTTTTGAAATTTCGAACGTTTTAATGGAGATTTCCATACAGCGCAGAATGGGAAGATTTCCCTTTTCTGCACTGTAGTGCGATCTCGGAGTTGGTATATTTAAAGAGAGGAGTGTGTGGGAGGTGCAGGGGGGCTTGCCCCCCCCCTGCTTAAAACGTTCTGGTAGGTTGTTTGTGTAGTTTATTTTTTTTTAATTAGATTTTCGAACTTTTAAAAGTTCGATCATATGGTATCGACCATATGACAGTCGAACCTTTGAAAGTTCTATTAGCTAAGTGGTTAGAGTCACGGCTTGGTATGTAGTAGGTGCATGGTTCAAATGCCAAGGCAGGCCATTTAAAGGGGTGGGAGATTGGCTTAATTGTTAAGGTATTTTCCTTACAGACACAAGGTGCAGGGATTGAGTCTCACATGGGGTAATTGGCTAGGCTTAAAATGGCCTACAAGGGCAGGTAGCTTAGTACTACTCTATGAACCTAATATAGACCCCGTTTTCACACTGGTTTATTGCTCTTTTATTTGATAATGATATCGTCCCCCATTTTAATTTACACTTTTAAAACAAAATAATATTACCTTCATTTTCATACAGTATACAGATATGCTTTCTTTTTAATAAGTTTCATTCACTCCAGCATTGCATAAATTGGTAAGTTCCTGCCTTCCCTTAATTTTCACTCATTCTGTGAACACTCATTTGCATGTATTGTTCCCACAGATTCTATTTATTTCTATATAATCTGTTCCTTCATTTTTCTAAAGATCCTATTTACAGTTCTTTGATCTCCATTACAATATATTGAGTGCTTCAGTTACAGTTGTTTCATCTTTTGATATCCGTTTTCTAGTAAAGTTTTTTTTGGAAGCTAGTAAATTTAGTAAGGTTGTGCTATGCCTGAACAATTCATAGGTTCATACTAGGCTATCTGCCCTAGGGCATTTATAAGCCTAGCCAGAATGTGTTTGGCTTTCGCCACCCATTTTAAATTTATTTTGCTATGCCCTTTTTCGAGGCTAGTATACTGTGCCTCTGTCTAACAGTGACACAGAAGTGATACCCGGGGTAAACCTACAATCTCCCATCCACTCATCAAGATTTCTCTTGAAGAGAGTCAATGAGGGACTCTGCCTAACCTGGACTGGGATTTTATTCCAGAGTGAAGGGAGCCTCTGGGTTATGAATCTGTCCCTCCAGCATGTCCTATTTATTTAATTGCTGAGGTTCAAGTCTCGAGCGCCAGAGCTCGATGGGATTTGGATTTTCTGAGGTGCAGCATGTCCATTAATTCCGGGTTGGACATGGCTTTATACATCAGGCACAGATCGCCTCTGAACAGGCGGTATGCCACTGAGTAGAGCTGGAGTTTCTTTAACCGGGCAGCATATGGCATCTGTTTGAGCCCTTTGATCCTCTTGGTGAGGTACTTTTGGGGTCTTTCCAGTTGCTGCAGGTGTCTGGTAAGGTTAAGATCCTATATCCCAGCTCAAGAAAATATTTCCTCAGTTGCAACCATTTTCTCCCCCAACATTTCTGACAAAGTGCTAATTAGGGAGTTTTAAAAGTTTAACAACTAGTTACATCCTCACTCCCCCACCCCAAAAAAAAAAATTTGCTGTCTACCTGAGGGAAAAAAATTATGAAATTTGCTTGTAGTATAAAATACCTATATAAACACAGCCAAGCAAAAGTTGTGAACTTTTTTTTTTGTCTTGAAAGCATTCAGTGTTCGAGGTGAAAAGCATGCCAGTCCTGTTTGAATTCCTAGAGTATATTTTAAGGCCTGCCCTAGCTTTTCTAAATAATAGTTTGAGAGCTGGTGTATAGCCTTACTAGTTCCAATTGCCTTTAATTTACAGTTATAAAAACAAGTCTTTAAAAAATACTAACTTATTTAGGAGGCAGTACATTCATTTCAAGGACCAGCTATTCATATCAGACATACATGGTTGATTAAATGTAGATTCCCAGTTGTTTTAATTTAGAACTTGCACACAATAAGCTTCAATGTAGGTACTAAACAGCAAAAAAAAAAAAAAAAAAAAATCTTTATGTATAATAAACTTTTAGTGTGGACAATTTCACCATTTTAGGGCAACTTGGATAGCTTTTATAAATCAAGACCTCCCTTTTGTCTATGCATTTATATATATATATATATATATATATATATATATATATATATATATATACTATAGGTATAGATGTCTAGATCTTTATCTCTTTATTTTAAATATTCCTAGGTACTGGACTTAGAAGTTCCTAGTTTTCTTTAGATGTATCCTGCTTATATTATGACCATTCTATTCTAGAACCCAAAATGTGTGCCTTGAGATTGCTGCCAAGAATTTTTGAACAGTTTTAGTTATTAAAAACATGCACCAGTGTACAGTTTAAGTAGCTGGATGTAAATCTTCCAAAACTGCTTGGTTTGTGAATGTGCATTTTTATATGTAATTTGCTTGTTGTGAAGTGTTTGTATGGCTTGGTGTTCTGTCTTAACTTGCTGAGGCCAGAAGTAAAATGATGGAAGACCTACCTGTCAATGTATTGTTTTTGCTAAGGCATTTTTGAGAGTTAAAATGTAACAGTTTGACAGAGAAGTCAACAACTAACTTCTGACTATTGACATAGTAGTGACCCACACCAACAGAACTTTTTGCATTTAATTTCATTATAAAGTAATAGAATGTAGTTGTAGCCTTGTGAGTAAAATCTTGCATGATAATGGTGTGACATGTCCTATAATTGTGGGTGTGGATTACTTGCTGATTTGTGGGCCAGGCTAGTCTGTTTTATATAAAGAAAAGATACCCTGCCACATAGCACCCTTTTCCTTTCCTTCAGGGTATACACTCTTTTAGTTTTTAGGTCCGCATAGGCTTCACATAGTTTTTGAACTCTGAAAGTACCTTCAGATTTAAGTGTGCCTAGTGACTTTTTAAAGTTTTCATTATGTTTATGTGTACTTGTTGAAGATATAAAGTTGCACTTGCCTTGTTCAGTTGGAATTTTACAATTTCCAGTACTGGTATCTAGAATGTTTTGTGTTGTATCCATCTGAGTTAAACTGAGATGATTTCCTTTTCACAGACCTATGTGCCTCCTTTTATAAGTTGTGCCTGTAGGCCACCTCTCAAGTCTCTTACTACATACAGAATAATATGGCGCTCTGTAATGCGGTGGGATTAGTAGAGCACATGTTGTTCCCTCTGGCGTTTAATATTTTTTTATTAAAAGAAATTGCTAGACTGTAATGTATGAGGACTGGTGGAAATGCATTATTTATACTGTGAAAATAAACATGCTCATATGGAAGTGAGAATATATATTTGATGTTTTAGACCCTTTCTGCGTGCATGTTTGTGTGATACTTGTGTATTTCATTTGGATCTATTTAACTGACAAGAAATTACATCCTTTCCTTATGGTTTTCTGTACACAGCTACCTCTAAACAACAGTTGCTACACTTTGATTTTACTTTATGCTCATTTCCAGATCCTGATTTCTGTAAAATCCTTAGCTCTGCGACTTCCTTGCAGAACCTGTGTGTGCTACTTCTGTGCTAGGCACTGTTTCCTTTGCCTTGTGCACTGCCTTGTTTCAGTGACACTACATGAACCCCGAATACTAACTCATGAAATGTATCTAAGTGGTTTGCTGGAATTATTTGAACCATGACATTTGTCCCTCCCTGTCATACAGCAGACATTATCCCCCTAATTATCAGCACCTGCGGCTTTTTCTGGTATTCTTTAGTTTCCCTATAACATTTCTGCTTCTCCTCTTCCCTCTTTTTTCATTTTATTAATTGGATGCCTCTCCCTTTAATTCGGTAATACAGATTCAGCCAAGGATACCTCTCATCCTTTGTCGCGTATGCTATTGCTTATTTTCACTATGCCATTCTTAGAGATATGTATTTGGAGGTATAAATCACCATTGCTAGGAGCATATGTAGTCCTTCTCGTGCAGAAACTGCACACTCCACATCCAGTACATGCCACAGGTACATATGGGCATCATCCTTTGTGTTTACACATTCTGTGAGTTTAGCTCTTATGACCTTCTTGTGTGCTATTGTTTCTGCTGTGATCACTTGCATTTCCAGCATAAGAAGAACCTTAGTTCAGAATTACAGCTGCAGCAGTGAAACTGACATTGATTCACTTGGTTTTATGCACTCTCATTATGTCTTGGAAAGTACTTAAATCTGTCTAGGCATCAGTAGTATTGCAAGGCGATACCGCAGTGGGAATCCTTAACCCTGTCTACACTGAAAGTCATAGGAAAGGGAAGAAACCCTGAAATGTAGGCTTTTAACAGTGCTGGATGTAAACAGATCCCACAGAGGGGAGAGTGGTGTCATTACCATAACACAGTTCTGCCTGGCTGTGTGTGTATGTATTTGCATAAGATGTTTGTAAGTGCTATCTGAATGTAGTCCCAATGGCAGACAAACGTTGTTCCCATGGTCATTCATGTTAAACCATTGATTAACTCCTTAGGGTGTTGCTGTCGTGATTTCAGGTAGCAAATCTTTTATCAGACAAGTAGTGCCATGTCTTTGCACTAACCAGACAGCACTGTATACTAGCACGTGCTTTTTTCTGTTGCGATTAGTTCAATGCATACTATGTGCTCGATATCAAGGCTGGAGTGGGTTTGCGCCAATTCAGAATTTGCTGCTACTTCATGCTAGCAAGGCAAAGTTATTGAGCACTATTCAAAATGGCATTTGCACTTTTCAGTCATTGTAGTTGTTAGAAAGATTGATACCATGAGAGGAATATGACAACCTCTTAAAACATTTATCTTTAAACCTGCTAGTGTCTAGTAAAGACCATGGAAAGAGAACTTATTGGGTGCATTTCCTACAGTTCCTGTTTCAGAGAGTTCTACAAATAAAGCCTAAGTATTAGTTGAGCTCATTTTTATACTTCTCTAGCTCCCTTGCCCCATTGGTATTTCCATCTCATGGGCACAGCATTGCAGTTTTCTCATCTTCATGTCAATAGGGGCCTTCAGTGTCATACCAGAATTCATCTAACACTAGTGTCACACCATTTCATACTCTAGATGCAAAAGTACTCATTTCTAAGCCAGTTGTGTAGGTCTTTCAAGAAATAAGAAAATGCAATAGAACGGCTGATTTATCAAAGGGGAAATATGTTGCCTTTTGTAAGGGCAAAGTTATGCTTAACAAGTAAGTTTCCACATATTGTTGGTTATCTTTTGAAACTGTGGTCTAAGGGTCTTTTGTATTTATCTATTAAGGTGCAAAGAACAGTGTGGGAAATGGTCATCATACCTCCCATGGTATGACACTTTAATTTATAGGCAGATTGTGAAGCTATTTCTTTAAGGGATTTCTCTTGGGGAAGAGAACTTTTGTACCCCCTTGGATTCTCAACCTTTTTTTCCCTGGAAACAATGATAAAGCCTCCCTCTAAATTAATGTACGCAGTGTATTTAAAAGTCCTCACCTATAAAACTAACTATAGGCCTTATGGAACTAACCTGATATTTATTCCTTCAGCTAGGAGGGTTTCAGATTTGCAGGCTGCAGTGTGTTGTGAACCCTATATTGTTTTCATAAAGGCAGAGTAGCTTTGTTTCCTAATCCTTCCTTTTTGCTTAATTTCATGTCACATATCAGTTTAAGCTTAAAGCTTCAGCTCCACTTTTCTTCCTTGTTTTTGCTTAGTAAACCATGGTTTAAACAAACAATACCTGCTTGAATCCTGTTTTCTTATCTTTAATAAGAATGCAAAGTAGTCTTTGACACAGATCTTACATTAGAAATTATGAAAACAGTCTATTTTTTAGTAATTCATAAGCCGATATCATTCCATTACAGCTAGTTTTCCCCCTTTTTTGCTATGTTCTTCCTGTTCTTCCTTAAGAAAGGTGTGTATTACGCTTACAGCTGGAAAACTGTGTTCTTTATAATAGATTACATTGTCTGTTGCTCGCTCTCTGTGTGTGTGTGTGTGTGTGTGTGTGTGTGTGTGTGTGTGTGTGTGTGTGTGTGTGTATATATATATATATATATATATATATATATACACACACACACACACACACACACACACACACACACACACACACACACACATATCACAAAACACTTATTGATGATTTTCCACGTAGTTTTCTGCCACTGTCTTGGGTGATGTGTGTACGTCTGTCTTTGAAGGGGGTTAATTTGTGTGATTGTTATGTTCCTGCCCGACTGTGGTCATTCACTGATTAGGGTGGTATTTTTCAGCACTCATTATAAATTCCCTTTATAAGGTGCCCTGGATTCATTCCCAAGCCATGCTTGCTAAGTGTCCTCAGAGCAACTTTAGTACCCATCTAGTTATGGTGAAGAGAAGAACAGTTTGTTTATGTACTGGTATGATAAATACCACACAAAAGTGGCTGAATTGGAAGTGTTTGTCTTTCTCTTTGCCTCCCTAAAATATGTGTCATTTAGCTGGTCTGTAAATGAAGTGTTACTGTGATCATTTTCCTTCATTTATCATACAATTCTTGATCCCTTCCTTAAAATGTGTAGGGCTATTTTGTAATCTTTCAGCATCTCACATGCTTACATAGTTGTACCTTTTTCTCCAGCATGCCCCCCTGCATTCATCACATCCTACCCCTTCCTTGTCATTCCCGCTTCTTAAGAATTGCCCTTTAGAATGTCGTACTGATGTCTGAACTAGGGCATAAACAGTGAGAAGCAGTAGTGGTCATGAAACGTTAGCCATACACGTAGGTTCAAGTTCAGTAGTCTTGCCTTTTTGTACTTGAAGTTGTAGGTGACATGGATACTGAGACTTGCAGCTGCAGCATTCTCTACCTGCACTGGTCACGTGGCAGTTTTAAAGGATGTGCGTAGAAATGATGTCTGGAGATTTTTCTCTTCATTTCTGAAAGCCTGCCCTTGCTATATCAATAGTCATATAGCACTCATGTAAAGACATACCATACCTATAAGATTGCCTTGTGTGGCTAAATGTTTCTTTCTTTATTCACTCGTACTGATCTTGTGCAATACAGGAAAGGTATTTTATGGTGCTGCGTTGCTGATTTGTCATCTAGCTGCCTGATACCTTCCTGTTTTTGTCTTACTTCCTGCAGTGCATACTCTGTAGTTCTGTCCCAGTGCCCCTTCAACACTGCAGTTATCATCCCCCATTAGAAGATTGACTCACCTCCAAAAGTGTACCCTTCTGACTCTTGGAATGACTCCATTGTTAGCACCTTTTTGCCTGCTGTAGGGCAAGGTGGTAGACCAGTGCAGTTTTTTTTTTTTTTTATCCTTGGGGTGCCCGCTTCATTTTCTATATATTTTTTTTTTTTTTTATTGTAAAGCAAGTACCTGAAGTAGTTGCACAGTATTAGAGCAACATGTTTGTCTCCATTCTATAGTTTATGTACCTTCTTATGATATCCAGCTTGTGTATATTTTACTACTGTATTGGCTTGGCTGAGTCCTTCCTTTCTAAGATCCAAGCTGTCTGAGGGCTCAGATTTATCACCCCACTTCTTTGCTATCCACCCTAGGTGACCAGTATCTTAGACCGACAGCTTGCTGTTGTGCTGGTAGTCCAGTTTCAATCCGCTGCATATTTAGGGAGGGTTGCCCTGAAGCACCATCTGCTGCGTGCCTTTATTCAAAGTAAGGGTTTATGGTTTTAAGTGGTAGTCCCCTGTTGTTCAAAATGGACATACAAGGGCATAGATCTTATGTTTTCCCATTTAAATGTATACTTTGTTACATTGCTGATCTGCCAGTCTTAGTATAGCGTTGAGACGAATGTTCCTAGCAGCTCGTACATAAGGATGGTTTCACTACTGCTCAGATAAATTATTGCAAGGAAATGATAGAATGACAAGTGCTGTGGCACATACTTTAAGTAGCAGGTTTACTAGTGTATAAACAGGATAGGTCTTGTCTTTTAGTATCTGCACTTCAAAATGTGTATTAGTTGCAAAATTAAATTTGGGAAGTAGCTTCGTTTTGTAATCATGATTCAAAAACATCAAAGAGCACAGCAACCATGTGTCAGTGATATAATTTTGAGTCTCAGGATTTAAAAAAAAAAAAATGTGTATCTGCCCATTATTAAATTTTTGGGCAGTTTATCTATTAACTCATTTGTAAAAGATCGTTACAAGCTTCTCCTGTGAATTTGCAAAGGATGAAAAAGAATCATTTAATTCTAAAGTGTGCTATCTTTTTCATACTTCAGAGTTAAATGATTGTGTTAATGCACTGAGTAACCAGCTGCTAGATATTGGTGATTGTATGCCCTGGTTCAGTAGTCCCTGAACAGATGGCTGTTGGGAAAGTTTTTAATCATCTCTTATGTTAAACAAGTCTGCATTACAGTACTGATTCACTAATGCAAGGGTACAGCAGAAGGCTAAACTGACTGCAATGGAAACAGACACATTTCACACAAATAAACTAGATAAATTCATTTTGCTGATAGTTAAGTAAGCTGTTGCAGCAGGTAGTTAGTTTTCTACTTCACAGCACATTCTTGGAAGCTGCCTTATGTCAACTTCAGGCCTCAAGTGCAGACGACTGCCTCACAGTAGTGACAGTGGATGTAGGCTATAATTATAATAAACTGCATTCATAAAAGAGGCATCCAAGGATGTCAGTAGGTCTGACTGGTTAAAACAAAAAGTTGTATTAATGAACTAAGTAACAATGTTTTATTCAGGGAGCTGTAAAACTTGAGTGTTTACTTAACATAATTCAAACAGTAACTGCTTTCCTTTTTAGATGATTATGTATACTTAGGAATGGATTTGTCAGCACTGCTGCTGATTGGTTGATAAATGGTTTGGTAGATAATAGGAAACCTTATGGAAGCCAATTTGAAATAACCATCCTGTCGTTCACATAGTTTGGTAGATAGTAGGAAACCTTATGGTAGTCATTTTGAAGTAACCATCCTATAGTTCTCCTTACATGTTATTTCATTAGGAGTGACGTGTGTGACTGAGTTGACTTCCCTCCTTTGGAAAGGAAGCTTTCCAGTGTCCGAGACTGATTTCAGAAGCCACTAGTCATAAAAATAAGGGTAGATACAGCAAAATATAAAAGCCTGAAGGGTGTTAAAAGTACTGCGTTCATACTTGTTCTTTATTCCACCAGCAGTTAAGTTTTTTTTGCTTCGTAGTACAGTTTGAAAAACTGGCCTAGTGTGTTTTTTCTATGCCGATTTGTGGGTCTCTGTTTGACAGTCTGTCTTTCTGTGCCTATTGCAAAATGGCAAAAATGCTTTAAAAAATAAGGCCCATTGTGGCAGGTATTCAGAGTGCTTTTTTTCATTTTTGTACATCTGAACGGAATAATTTGCTAGAGCAGCTGTTTTTAAATTTTGTTTAAATCTTGGGTGCTGGGTGAGTGGGGTGTAACAACTAACATCTGATAAAATTTCTTGTACTTAATATTTTTTTCAGTCTGCATTGCACAGAACATTTACAAAATGTTAAAGGGCTGTTAACAACAATCAGGATACTTGCTGCTGTTGCAAAAAAACTCTTTGTAATAAGATGTTTTGTTTTAAAACACTGTGATTTGTATTTAAAAGAAAGCATTTGTGTCAAAAAGCAAAGTACCATTCAGTATTTTATTGTTTTGACTTAAACTTTTAATAAAAAAATTCATAATTGTTTTCATAGAAGTGTCCAGATGTGTTTTATTTGCTTAGCTTGATCTACAAATATTGCAGTAAAGGGCAGCCTTTTGTTTGTGTCAGGAATAGTAGAACAGTATTTATAAAGACATGGGTGCAACATACTTTCCATACTCTAGCTGGACTGCCTTAATTGTGATTTCCTGGAAGACCTTAAAACCGACTCCATCATGACCAGCGGCATTCAGATCTACATGTGCTTGAAATGTGCTTTTTGCATGCATGAGATTTAAACAGATTTGTTTAACAGGTTCCTTTGTACATTGGTAGTAGATATGAATGTAATTGATCAAAAGTTAGTTCCTGGTTGCAGTTATACCCATTTATTTTAATTAGTTTAAGAATTGTTTGGGAGAGTATGTTTGTCTCAGGATTGGGTATTTCTTAAATTGTGTCATTTTTCTAATTCCATTTATTTCCAGCCTTTAATACTATTAGCGTCTCAAAAATGTTGTCAGGATCATTGATTGTTAGACATGTTAACATACACAAATATGCACCTGCAGGTCTGGATCATGCAGTATGTCTTTGGTCAAAACTCACCAGAGACCATTAAGTGCTTTGTGTATGCTGTGCTCTCTCTTAAACAGAAGTGGTCCCAAAGATTTGTCAAGTTCTATCACTGACCTGCAATACTGCACACCGTGTGATCACAGCTCAAATATGAAAACTCTTTCCTTACAGTGTGGTTGTCTTTGTTGTTTTCTGGGTACCAATTTCAAGAGCTGTCATCTGATGTACAACTTGACAGCAGGCTACCTTAACCAGTCCCACATTACACACATAATTATGTTATATGAGAATCATTTTTTTTTTGTTTGTGAACATTTGCTAGAGTTATACAAAAATATAGAGCAGAAAGATATCTAATTATGACAGAATGTTTTCCTTTAGATCTGCGTTGGAGGTATGGGAATGCAGCAATTAACAGACCAATTGTAACACTACCTCAAGGCTGCCTGGTCAGACACCATCATTGTCATCAACATTGGACTTACCTGGAACATATTAAGGAGCTAGTACCCTTCATACGTTTTTTTTTTTTTTTTCACTACTCTCTCCAAAAATCTTAGGCTTTCCCATTGCTCATTTTTATCATTTTGCACAAAAAATGTTGACACTTTGTTATTGCTCAGAGTTTAGCAAAACACATAATCCTTGGTTTACTTGTTCTGCATCTGCAAGTTTCATAATCATTAAATATTAAGTTTCTGTATGCTGTCTGGGAATAGACCATAAAGTGGACAGCTGTTGTTTCATGGTTCTATGCTAACTTACTAGTGAAAAAGCAGAAGAAAGATGTCCTTCCATGTCACTGTTGCAGTATTCATTACCAAAGGGTTCCCCTGCCAAGGGTGGCCCAACGTCCGGCCAGTATACCAAAGGCTTTATGACCTTACGGACATCATACATCACGCATATGCACCCTGGTCAAGGCATTGGGTGTAAAGATGACATACGGATGTACATACCTCAGAACTTCTTCGGATGTACATACTTCAGAACTTCTTTGCTGCCTGTCTGGACACCATCATTGATCATTGTTCTGAATGTTCCTTCTGTGCTGGTTACCATGTTTCAGATAAGTGCCCCATTGGGGTTTCATCTTATCTTTTTTTTGTGAGTTTACATGTCATCTAAAAAGGGAAAATGTCAGTGTGTGAGGCAGATTCCCCATAAGGATCATCACGATCAGTGTATCTTCTGTTTGGGTGCTTCTCATGACCATACGCAGTGTTCTGTCTGCCAGCTGTTTGTCCCTAAGACTCTACATAGTCTGTCCTCTTTGTCCATTTACCTGGAGAACTAGTGTCTTAAATTTTTGGTGCAGGGTGCTATGGTGGAATCATCCCATCCCGAAAGCTAGCCTTCTGCCAAGAAAATGGCCAAGAAACTTTGGTCTGAGTTAGCTATCATGCCTCCCCTGAACGTCTCTCTTGAGGCTGGTGAAAGTCCAGAGAATCAACCAGTTATTGTGTCAGATTCCTCTGCTGCAACCCTGTCAGAGGCAAGTATGGATCTGAATTACATGCATGTCTTCGGAGGGTCTACAAATGTTCACTCCGGATGTTGACGGGGACTTCTACTGATTATTTCAGAAGGACTGAGGGGGATACTGCAGATACTTGTTCTAGAGGAAATTCCTACTATGTTAATTGAGTGTAGGCAAGAGTCTGAACCTCCTAGGTTATTTAGGGTAGACATCCCTCAAAAGAAAAAGCAAAAAACCAAGCATGTTTGCCCTGCTGCTAAAGATCCTCAGCATGAGTGGCAGGATTTTACCCAAGGGTTGTTTAATACATTGATGGCATTAAAGCCTCGCCAAGGAGTTTCTGTGTCAGCTGCCCCTTGGTCAGCTTTGCCACTCAAGTGGCCCAGAGGAATGGATTCTATGAGAGAGTCTTTGGCTTATTTCTATCAGATCCCTTCTGCCTTGGATTATGGCTTTGAGGAGGAGAATTCTGTTAGCCCATATTCTCCCATGGAAGAAGTCTCCTTTGAGGATACTATTTCTCGTAATATTTTGTTATGTAATATTTTAAATTGGACTCTTCTCAGGTTTCTGACATTCAAAAGAGGTATTATGAGCTCCTCCAGATGGAGTCCCCTAGGCCCTTGGATGTACCTCCAGTCTTGGCTGCCCTTCTAGATCCATTTTCAGCAACCTCTGTAGTCCTGCATTTTCAACCTCCAGCCCCTAAGAAACTTGATATATTTTACAAGGTGTCTGATGCAAGTAAGTTCCTCTACAAATATCCTTCTGCTGACTGTTTTGTAGTGTCTGTGTCTTCTGACAAACCCTCTAAACTTTTGCCTTCTACTAAACTATTTCCTTCAGACAAGGACAGTAGAGCTATGGAACAACTGGGCAAAAAGATGTATACTGCTGCCACCTTGAACTTTTGGCTATTAATTACCAGACCTATATGACCAGGTATGTTTTAGCCCTTCTTTCTCAGGTTTTCCAGGCTATTTCATATCTCCCTGATTCTGAAGGGAAGGACTTGGGCCTCTCTTTGCTGGACTCTACTTGTCAGGCAGCTCACCATTCTATTAAGTATAGTTATGATGCAGCTGTTGCCTCCTCTCGGGCTGCTGCTTTTGTTTTTGTTACTCTTGGCTTCATCTCCACACTTTGCGTGATGATATTAAGGCTAAATTGTTGGATAATCCTTTTGAAAGTACGAACCTGTTTGGTTCTGCTGCTGCGGAGCTTTTTAAGTCTCTTTAGGATAAAGGTAAGGCCTTGCAGGAATTGAAACATATTATGTCTACTGTCCCTAACTTCCACAGGATTTATCTATTCAAATCTATCTTTGTTTGCAGATAGCCTCACCCTCCTCCCAAAGGTAAGAAGGGTTCTAGGCAGGTTCCTCCTGCTTAGTCCACTCAGGTTACTATTTCTCAGGAGCCTCCTTTTCTAGACAAGCCAGGTTCTATCTGACTGTTTGCTTCCCCTTTTCTTGAGTAAGGTTCCCTTATCCCTTCCCAAATGGTTAAGGCTCACTCAAGACTCTTAGGTTCTGTCCATCATCCATCACGGGTACTTCATGGTATGGAAATCCCTTCCTCCTTTTCTAGGTAACCCTCAACCCCCTCAGTAACAGATTCCTTTCTTCCCAGAACTGTTTCAGGGCCTTTTGGCACCAGGCAGCATTCAAGCTGTGCCCCCTTCCCTGGATGGGAAGGGGTTTTATTCCAGACTGTTTTTGGTTGCCAAGAAGGAAGGCACCTGGAGATCCATTCTGGACCTTTCTGAGCTCAACACCTTTCTGAAGGTCTCTTCCTATTGAATGTTATCCCTTCAAACCCTGTTTTCTTCTCTACTCCCTGAGACTTTTTTCTTCTCCCTGGATCTCAAGTATGCTTATTTTCATATCATAATTCATCCCCATTTCAGAAAGCTTTTGTGTTTCTCTGTCGCTTTCTTGCATTTTCAGTTCATGGCCTCATGCATTCTTCTAATTCCATATGCAAGACTGCATATGAGGAAACTTCAGTGGTAGTTAAAAAGTTTATGGAGTCAACATTGTCACAGCCTGGAAACAATGATTCCTATCATACCTTGCCTGCGCCTAGAGTTCCTATGGTGGGCAGAGGCCTGCCACCAAAACAAGGGACTGCCATTCACACCACCCCCTGCCACACAAACCCTAACTACAGACGCATCAGACTATGCATAGGGGGCTCATCTGGCAGGGAAGTGCATCCAGGGCAAATGGAGCCCAAATCAAATGCACCTTCATATCAATCAGAAAGAAATGCTAGCTGTACAGAATGCACTGACAGCCTTCAAGGACTACCTTCATCCAGGACAATTACTGATAAAGACAGACAATACCACGGTTATGTGGTACATAAACAAGCAGGGGGGTACACATTCCTACCCCCTCTGCAGACTAGCCATGGCATTGTGGAATACGGCCTTGAGCTACCAAGTACAACTACAAGCTCAATTCCTGCCAGGAAAGCAGAATGTTCTGGCAGACGAACTAAGCAGAAATCTCATGGACACTCATGAATGGAAACTGGAACCACGGATTTTCAACATGTTGACATGCAAATGGGGGAGCCCAGACATAGATCTTTTTGCTTCACCCAGAACTACCAGTTGGACAAATTTTGCATTAGAACACATCACAAAAAAGCCTCGAAAGTGGATGCTCTGTCCTTCAGCTGGAAAAACCTATCAGTCTATGCCTTCCCCCCTCTGCCTCTGCTCTCCAAAGTTCTACTAAAAGTCAAACAGGGCAAACCAAAAATGATTTCGATTGCTCCAGACTGTCCTCGCCAACACTGGTATCCACTCCTGCGCAGTGTGTCACACATTTCTCCGTGGCACCTGCCTCAGATACCTTCCTTACTGTCTCAGCAGGAGAACCAAAATCTGCACCCTCAGCTCCAAACATTGAATCTTGTACCTTGGCTAATCACTTAAATTCACCCTTAGCATCCCTCAGAAAACATGTGATGGATGTCATTTTGGAAGCGAGAAGACCTAGTACTAGAAAATCTTATGCTGACAAATGGAAAAGATTCTGTGCCTGGAATCAATCTCCAGGGATGAGCGCAGCAGTGCCCAATTTACCTCAGATTTTGCAATACTTAACTGAGATACTTCATAAGGGCCTGTCTTTTTCTTCCATAAAAATCCATGCTTCAGCCATTTCAGCTCATTACAACACAGACCCCCCCTCTTCTCTCATCCTTTTCTAAAGCAGTATCTCAGAGGAGCCAAAAACTTAAGACCACCCAGGAGAGCTCCAAACCCTGCCTGGGACCTTAACTTTGTACTGGAGAAACTCACTCTACCTCCTTTCAAGCCAGCTGCAACTGCAGACTTAAAATTTCTTTCCTGGAAAACAGCCTTCCCTTTAGCAATCACTTCAACTAGAAGGATATCTGAATTACAGGTCCTTATGGCAGTGGAGCCTTTCATCATCTTTCATGCGGACAGGGTGTCACTCAGGACCAATCCTTCATTCATGCCCAAGGTGGTATCCAGTGTGGCTCTTAATCAGTCCATTCATTTGCCAACTTTCTTTCCCAATCCACAGAACAAGGGAGCGCGGATTCTGCATTCATTGGATGTACACAGACAACTTAGATTCTACTTGGACATGACTAAATCTCGAAGAAAATCTGAACAACTGCTGGTAGCATTTGCTGCAGGGGCAGAGGGGAAGGCTATTTCAAAGCAAACCATTTCTAAATGGATAAACCATTGTATTCATTTCTGTTATAAGCACCATGGAAAACCTATCCCCCAGGGGATCAGATCTCATTCCACCAGGGCTGCATCTACTTCAGCAGCCTTTCTCAGAGGTGTTCCTACAAGGGATATTCAAGAAGCTGCTACCTGGAGTTCAGTTCATACTTTTCACCAAGCATTATCACTTGCCAATTTTCTCTAAATCCAGAGCTGGCTTTGCCACTGCTGTTTTGCAGGGCCTTATAGCTGGTCCTAATGCTGTATAAATCCATCCTCCCAACCCTAGCTTTGGGAATCTACCCAAATGTAATGACTGCAACAGTGAAACACGATGAACATAGTGCAGTTGTGTACACTTACCATAAATGTAGATGTTCGAGTGTATTCACTGCCTCCAGCCCCGTTTTTTTTTTTTTTTACTATACCTCTTCTTTCTTTTATTATGCTTAAAAGCCTTTTTGGTGTATTTGCTTTTGTTTGGAGGTATATTTTTGTGTTTCTTATTTTATATATATATATATATATATATATATATATATATATATATATATTTATATATGTATATTTTGCTCCCCATTTGGGGGACACCTGACATCTGGGGCAAGAAAAACTGATGTAATGGCGTCAGATGCATGTTTTATACCCCTGACGACATGACGTCATGGAAGAAGGGACAGCAACTGACGCAGGACCCAAGACTTTGTTAATCAGGCCAACTGAGAGCAACCTGCCAGCAGATTACCCAAATGTAATGACTGCAACAGTGAATACACTCAAACATCTACATTTATGGTAAGTGTACATAACTGTATTTTTCTCTGTGCCTTCCCTCCCCTTCCTTTGATTCTGAGGGTCCTGCTCAAGATACAGCAGGATCCCACCCCCCACACCCAAAATCTTGTTGGTGACTCAATTCTGGCCCAGACAGCATTAGTTTCCGCTTCTTCTTCACCTAGCCAGGGGCAATCACCACAAGTTTACTCACTGGGTGGACCTACTCACACAAGACAATGGATCTCTGATCCATCTTAACTTTTCCATTCTTCAACTGGCATTGTGGCTGATAGGTTTTTGATCCCTTTTAGGCACTTTTTTTCTGAGGACATCCTTCAGGTGGCCAGGAAACCCACTAGCAGGAAATCCAATGTGTCCAAATGGGAGAGATTTTCTGTTTGGTGCCTTGCTCTTGTAACCAGGATCCACTTTCTGTGGGGATCCCTCTGGTAATGTCTTATTTCTGTGGATTGTGCCATGCTGAGTTAGCATATTCTTTTGCTCTGTTATTTTTGCTTGTCTGCCCTTAACTCCTCCTCTGGCCTAGGTTTGAGGTCAAGCAATTTCTTCAAGGCATCCTTCATATTAGGCCTCCCAGGACGCCTATTCCATCTTCCTGGGACCTCAATTTTGTCCTTGAAAATTTGACTCAAGCTCCTTTTGAGCCTGCAGCTTTGTCTTCCTTATAGCTTTGTACATGGAAGACTGGTCTTCTTTTGGCTCTTCAACTAAGACAGTAACTAAACTCCAGGCTCTTATGGCTGTTTCTGGTTTTCTGTTTTTTTTTTTTTTTTTTTTTTTTTTTACAGGGACAGGGTGTTTCTTCCTACTAATCATTCTTTATGCCCAAGGTGGTTAACAAATTGTCTCTTTATCAGACTATTAATTTGCCCTCCTTTTTTCCTTCTCTGCAGTCTGCTGGTGAAAAGGTTCTTCACATCTTGGATCTGCATAGACAGCTCAGATATTATTTAGATAAGATTAAGGCCATTTGCAAGTCTGAGCAACTTTTTGTTTCTTTTCATCCCAGATCTGTAGGTTTGGCTGTTTTTAAGCAAACCATATCTTCCTGGATTTCTAAGGCTATTTCTTTTTGTTACTCCTTTCATGGAAAATGTCTTTCTGACTCTGTAAAAGCTCATTCTGCCAGGGCTGTGGCTTCCTTTGTTACTTTTTTTCAGAGAGTTGTATGCCAGTTCCATCCTTGAGGCTGCTACTTGGACTTCTGTCTATACTTTCACTAAGCACTATAAATTGCATGTTATTTCCAGAGCTATCCTGCATGGGTTTCTTGAGGGCTCTTCTGGCCTTTCTCTTCCCAAGTTTCCTTTTAAGCTTCTTTACTTTCCCTTTGGTAATGAATACTGCAGCAGTGACATGGAAGGACATAGTACAGTTGTGTAAAATCGTACCATAACAGTAGATGCCCTTCTCATCACTGTTGCACTATTCACTCCCTCCTACCCCTTCTGCTCTTTTCTTTCTCTTTTTTCCTCCTTCTGGATGCACATGTTCCTCCTTATTCCTTGGACTGTTCTTCCTCCTGGGGCTTTTCATTTCTGAAGTATGTACACCTGTATATTACCTTTATGCCCTACACCTTGAATGGGGAGCATCTATGTGACATACGACATCTCTAAGGTCATAAGGCTTTGGTATACTGGTTGGACTTCGGGCTACCCTTGGCAGGGAATCCCTTGGTAATGAATAATGTGTACTTTCCTAATGGAACAGAAAAGAAGTCTCTCTTATTTTTACCTACCAGTCATGAAGAAGTGTTTCAGTTCTTTCAGGATCATAGGAGTATACTAGGCTAACAGCCCTTAAGGGCCTCTTTAAGCCTAGCCTTGCTTTCCAGAAATATTAGAAAGATATTGGTCCCACTGGTTATGTTGAGGAGGGGGTATATAGACTTTGGCATGACTGATCAAGCATTTACAAGCTTCCTCTGTTTAATAGAGACATGGGTGCCAAACGAGGGCTAAATTTGCAATTCTCTATCCACTGATCCAAGATTCGCTTGAATAAGTGCAAGAGAGAACTTTGCTTAACATGGATGAGAAAGTTGCATATTGACTTTAATCCTTGGTTATTACGAGAGCATCCATTGCTTTCTCTCTCCTTTCCTTTAATGAGACTGAACATCTACAGATTGGATACCAGCATTGCATATACAATATTCAATGTGTGTTACGAAATTAAGGCTAAGGCAGAAGAATTTTTTATATATAATCCAAGCAAAATCAGTGCCCTTGACTAAAAAATAGGCTACATTTCACATATTATGTGCTCTTATTTTGGAGATGTTTGAAATATTAGCAACATAGGCAGTTAAATCTACTTCTAGACAATGTCATTATCCAACACAAGCTTACCTCAGTTTATTATGACAAATATGCTAACTTAAAAATGATATAATGAATTCAATTACAGCACTTTTATTTGCTATGTAAGATCAATCTTCATGGCCCAGTCACACTTTCCTAGTGGATAATGAAAACAAACGAATAATCATGGAAACTATTTTTAGCTATGTTCTCCAGGGAGAAAGAAGGAACTGCTTTAAACAATTTAATGCAGGTACTATAATTAATTAGTTGAAAGTTATTATATACTTTGCAAATTATTTCCAAGAATTCTTTTTCGATTATAACTATTTTTGATACAGGAGTGTTCAAAAAATTCTGACAATATACACACTAGGTTCCCCATTTTCTTGTGACAGAAGGAAAAGTGAAGGAAAATTAGCTCTTATTTACCTAAGAACAAGACAACTGGCCTCATCATATTGCCAGACTCATTTTAGCTCATTTCAAGATTACCTGGCCTCAGTGTTAATACAACTGTATCAACTTATGGCTATCCATAGTTATATAGCTGATATATTTTTGTGTGCTAGAAATTTAAACCTTACAAAGATCTGTCAATTCATAGATTTGTAGATCCTACAATCCAGCATTCTAGGCTTTAAGATCATTGAAAAACAAAAACTCCATAAAAAATGTGGATTGTTAAGTTTCTGGAGCTCATCTAGTCATTCAACTTATTTTTAAAAAATGTTAATTTTTTGACATTCTTATATCCAAAGGAAGATGACTCCAGAGTTTTGGGATAACCTGAGTAAAAATTTGCATCCAGTGAATAACCTTATGTTTGCAAAACTATTTTTTTTTATTATATTTGCAGACCAGTGCATTTGAGATCAGGTTAAGGTTCAAGATAAATTGAAGTGATTCTTCATTAAAAGCTTTATAGGCTAAACTTGCCTTACCCCTAAAATACCTATAATGAGTAAAAAAATTTATTTCTTATATCTCTTAGTATAATTCAGATATGTAACAGCAGGAATATGTCTGGTAAATACCCTTTGCACAGATTCCAAACTTTGCAATTGTTTACTCATATATATATATATATATATATATATATATATATATGCAAAATGAATGTTTATATTCAAGTACAGATCTTACATGAGTATTGAATAGCTGAAAAATGTGCAGATAGTCCCATGGCAAGATGTTTTTCATTAAGAATCCCAGATTCCTCATGGCTCTTGTCTGATACTAATGATTTTCAAAGGCTAATTTATTTGTAATAGTAATGCCAATATCTCGATACTCATTAACTACATTAAGATTAATATCACCTAGGCCACTTCGGTGGCATGGAGGGATAAATCTTTAACCTTGGCTCAGCTGGCCCAGGTTCAATTAGTGATTCTGGTGACTGACAGAGCAGCAGGGAGGCATGGTTCAAAGAGGGAACTGCCCTCAGATGTAACCAGCAAGCATGAGAGGGAGGGAAAAATGGTAGGGCATATAAAATAAAATAAAAATAAAAACACCAGATTAAAGCACAGATGGCCAAGCCTCCAGGATGTATTTAAAATTTACAACCAGCCCCAGCAACACCAGAGCAAATCCAGGAGGGTGGTTTGGAGAATGTTGGTAGACCCAGCGTGGGTATGGGTACTTGGAGTTGAGCCAGTATCGATGAGATTCAAAGGGACCAAAAAAAGGCTGAATCTGCTACAGTTAATATTTCATATAAAATTGGCTTTGTCAAAGTACATTGCTTAGAACTTGTTAGTACTAAGTTATAGACCGTTAGACTGTGCCCAACTTGTAAGTTCATTAAAAAAAATTATAGCATCAATATCACTATTAGAGACAGAAATAAAACTAACCTTGCAATTGTCTGCATATTTATTAATCCAGAGTAAGTTGTTACATGTAGCAGTGGAAGAAAATTAAATTAAGTATGAAGGGTCCCAGAACACACCTTGTGTGATTGGTAAATGCTCAGATTTTGTATTCCAAATTTTGACACAATGAGTATGACGCATAAACCAGTTTGCTATCCAATTTGTCATATATGAATGGAAGTTATATTTTAATAAAGCATTGTATATAGACATGTGATGTTGTCAAAAGCTTTTGCAAAATCCATGCATACACCATCAGTTAAGTCCACATCAGTAGCAATGCTAACCAGATCATACAACTCCATAAGATATGTTAAAGTTCACCACCCAGCTGAGAAACCATGTTGACCCCATTTCACTCTAAAATGTAGACTGCAGTCTTTGCTCAATTACTGAGAAAAATCCTGTTTTTACCTCAACTCTATTTCAGTTAGGTTTTATTCATTTTAATGATTTGGACAAATTTGATCTTCCTTATGACCACTTAATCTGATTAAGTCCATGTTTATGTATATTACAATTTCTTGTTAAAGTTACAGGATTTGACTCTGCCATTAAGCAGTAATATGTCAGGGTTAGGTGGTTGCCTATGTTCCCATGCTCTGTTTATTGTCAGAATAAACCCTTTTTGACTAAAGGTCATGACTACCGGGTTAATATACCTATTACTGTTGTTGCTGGGTTTGATTATAAATTTTGCATTTGTACTGATGATATTTTACTCAGAATATCAGATGCATAAAGGCGGGGGTTGTTTGCTACATTTCAAATTGAAACTCATCAGGCTGATTTGAGGTTCTTAACATGGAAGGAGTATTGCTTACTTCTGTTTGCCCATTGCCCTGACTTCTGCAAAAGAGTATCTGAGTTGCAAGTCCTCATGGTAGGGCAATGTTATCTCTTTTTTCACAGAGATGGGGTTTATTTGAGAACAGATCCTTCACTTTTACTTAAAGTGATTTACTTTGAGCAAATCTATCTCCTTGTCTTCTTTTAAGAACCTAAAATGAGGGAGAAAGGATTATTCATACTTTGGATGTCCACAAACAAATCAGACATTATCTTGACAGAACTAAAACCTTCAGAAATTCTTATCAGTTCATTTAATTTGAAGGTAAGAAAAAACAACCAGTGTCAAAGTAATTTCTAAATGTTTGTTGTATGCTATTTCTTTTTGTTATTCCCACCACAGTAAGACAATTCAAGGCAGGGTCCAGGCCCATTCTACCACAGCCTTGGGTTCTTCAGTAGCTTTTTGGAAAGGGATGGAGTCAAGAAATATTCTAGTGGCGTGCCTTGGTCTTCTGTACTTACTTTTTACAGAGTAGTACAAACTGCATTCCTTTTAAAGGTCTAGAGCACACTTTACAAAGACCATTCTCCAGGAGTTCGGGATCCTCATTCTTCCTCAGTCTAATCATTCTAAGCTCAGGTATTCTACTCATATGACTTAGGCTACTGTAGCAGTAATCTAATGATAAATGTAGTGCAAGTATACCAAAAGAATAGATTTTGGAAAAGATCACTGCTGTAGTAGCCACTCCTTCCATCCACCCCCTATACCTTTATGGTTTTGTTTGCCAGTGTGAGAACTCTTATCTCATTGCCCTGACTTATACCTTGTATTGACTTACTTCAAGGCTGTAGCCTCCCTTCTTCAGTTGGGATGAAAGCTCTGAAGGATTTGATGTCCAAATTGATGATTTTTCTCCCCTTCTAACTCAAGCTGTCATCTGTCTGGGTGCACAGAAAGTGCCTTTAAGCTTTAGAAAAAGCTTATTATGTGTTATATCCTATGCAGAATACAACTGATATTTATTTATTGACATTTGAGTGTCCAGCTGGGTAGGAACCCATTTTCAGCAGAGGCTTGGGGTAGAAAAGATTCAAAGTTTTGCAAGACATTTAAGAACAATAATTTTACTGTCTTTAAAAATGATACAAAAAATCGCAACAGTTTAAATAATTATACCAAATTAGACATATGAAAACATTGGTTAGGATGAGATACAAGTTATATGACAATGATTTAATAGTAGAAATTTCAGCCAGTTTATAGAGAAATTGAAGGTGAGTTAATATAACACAAACAAGAATTGAAATACAAAGTGAGAGAAAAGCAGGCTTATGGTATATTTACAGAGAAAGCCAGGGGAGGGGGGATAAGGAAGTGAGTGATAAAGGGAGAGTAAGGAAATGTCAGGTATGAACAGGTATTTCTTAACATTTAGGGATATAGTTTATCCTGGTGTGGAGCAAGAACACCACCAACTTTTGACTGTGAAGTCTTTTTTTAAATGGTTTTGAAGGATGGGAGGGAGAGTATTGACCTGATGGATAGAGATAAGAAGTTCCAGGCCTTAGCAATATGGTACGAGTACAGACAATGCCCTGCAGATTTGATAGGTTTGTTGATAGGAGTTTTTTGGTCATCGGATCATAATGACAAATTGGGAATATAGTTGTGTAAAATGTTATCTAGTGCTGGACAAGCAGATGGATTCTGGATAATTTTATAGGTGGTAAGAAGCTGTGTATATGTTAGTTGACAGGGTAGTTTTAAACAATTTAAGCTTTTTAGTGCTATACAGTGGTGAGTTCTGAAAGGGGTTTGCTACAGATTTAGCAGTTTTGTTATAGCATTGCTCAAGTTTTGATTTTTGTGATGCCTTGTGGTTAGTAAGGATAGGTAAACCATAAAGAAGTTTCAGGAGGAGATAACTAGTGGCAAGTGTAGCTTTAGTTGCATCAGTGGGAACGTTTTTGGCTTCTATAAAGCATCCCTAGTTTTTGATGAATTTTTCTTAATGCAATTTTGTATATGCAGATTGAATTTAAGATTATCATCCACTATCATCCGTAATAATTTGTTATAAGAAGTGACTTCAATGGTTGTATTTATCAAGAGAGAGGACTTTAAATTTTGTTTTTTTTTTTCATGGGAGAGGGATTTGAAGGAAAAATTAATAGTTTGTTTTTTAGGGTTGAGCATGAATTGTGAGTTACCATGCCATGTTTCAGTTGCTGCTAAAGCTTCCTGAGTAATTTTTGGAGGTATGCCATGTTGTCAGGTGTGCAAATGAGTGTGAAGCCATCTGCGTACTGTATTAGGGAGGCCTGTTGTGTGGAGGGTGTTGGTGAGAATGTTAAAAAGGAGGGGACCAAGGATATAGCTTTGTGGTACACCAGTGGTGACTGGGAGGTATGTAGATAGGGTGGAATGCCATTTTACTGACTGATAGCTATTAGGTAGTTTTTGAACCACAGAAAGGTGGGCTGAGAGATACCTAATGAGGACATTTGAAGTAGATGTTTGCTGTGACAAACTGTGTGAAAGGCTTCAGAAAGTCTAGAAATAAGGAGACTAGTTTGCCGTTATCTCCAGCTTTTTGACAGTATCTATATATGTTAGAAGTGCAAAAATTAGTACTATGGAAAGGATGGAAGCCATGCTGTGTGGAGGATAGGACTTCTTCCTGTAGGAGATATTTAACCAATTGTTAGTAATGTCTGTTGAATTTTCTTCTTTATGCAGAGGGATAATGTGTGACTTTTTCCAGAGAGAGAGAATGTGGGATTCCTGGACTGACGTATTTATAAGGCTTGAGAAAGGGTAGGCAATGCTATTAGCTACAATTTTAACATACTTGCTTGGAAACGCCATCAGCTGAAGTAGAGAATGGTTTGAGTTTGAGTAGTTTTGTATAGGATGTGGGGACAGGTTTGAAGGTGAAAGTGGATACGTGGCTGCCGGGCAGGGTTAGGATTAGATGTTTGAGAATCTTTTGTTAGAGAAGCTATACTATCTATGAAAGTTTCCAGTGATCAGTTATTGGGTTGAATTTATGGCCAGGATGCATGATTTCTTTAATGGCTGGCCAGAATTTTGTTAGGGTTGTTTACTATTATTCTGAAAGTTATTAGTGTATAGATTTTTGTCTTCATTAATTTGCTTTTTATTATAATTGCATGATATTGAAGTCTTTTATATTTTTATAGGTTCATAGGTTTATACTAGGCTATCTGCCCTAAGGCATTTATAAGCCTAGCCCAAATTTTTGTGGCTTACGCCACCCCTTATATGAAAAAATACTGTGCCCATTAGTTTGTTGTGCCTCTGTCCAGCAGTGACACAGAGATGATTCCCGGGGTAAACCTACGATCTCCCATCCACAGGTCTAGATTTCTCTTGAACAGAGTCAGCGAGGCGCTCTGCCTCACATGGACCGGGATTTTATTCCACAGCATAGGGAGTCTCTGAGTGATAAATCTATCCCTCCAGCACGTCCTATTTATATCCGTGCTAAGGTTTAAGTCACTTGCTCTAGTGGTTTTGGTGGATTTGGATTTTTTGAGGTGGAGCATGTCCATTAATTCCGGGTTGGACATGGCCTTGAATGTCAGGCACATGTCACCTCTGAGCAGACGGTATGCGACTGAATAGAGCTGGAGTTTCTTCAATCTGGCAGCATATGACAGATTTTGGAGTCCCTTTATCCTTTTGGTGAGGAACTTTTGGGGTCTCTCCAATTGCTGCAGATGTCGGGTGAGATACATCCCGAATGGGGCATTGTACTCGATCATTGGTCTGATAAGTGAAGAGTACAGGGGAACAATGACCTCACTAGATCTGGATGTGAATCCCTTCATGATCAGGTGGGCAATGTAGAAGGTCTTTCTAACCACTTTAGCAATGTGAGTGTCAAAAGAAAGGCCACTGTCAACCTGGGTCCCCAGGTCCCTGATAACCTCTTCTGTGCTTAGTGGATTGCCACCTATATGGTAGCTTGGGGTTACCTTGTTTTTCCCGAAGGGTATGACTATACATTTTTGGCGTTTAACTTCAGGCCATGGCTCTGGCACCAGCTATCTGTTTCCGTGAGTCCCTTCTGAAGGATATCCGTGTCCGATGCACTTTCCACTATGGCGCCCAGTTTGCAGTCGCCTGCAAACTTTGTCAGCCAAAGTCCTCCCATGCTGGCCTGTACTTCTGAGAAGTAGATGCCAAACAATAGGGGCCAAGGACCGAGCCCTGTGGGACACCACTTGTGACCGGCTTGGAGTCTGACACAGCGCCAGCAACTCTAACCCTGTGGGTTCTGTCCTTAAGCCAGTTTGCAACCCATCTTGTGACATATGGGTTTACATTTAAGCTGGTAAGTTTTCTACAATACCCGAGTGGGGTATTGTGTCGAAGCCTTTGCAAGGTCAAGGTAGGCTGTATGGACTGCCTTTCCCTCATCAATGGCCTTGGTGACTGTTTCAAGAAGTCGACCAAGTTCAAAAGGCATGATCTTCCCTTGACAAAGCCAAACTGGGTCGGGTCCAATGTCTGCAAGTCCCCTATATCTTTGTTTATGAGCTCCATTATGATCCTCTCCATAGCTTTGCAGACTAGACTTGTTAAGCTTATGGGGCGGTAATTACCAGGGTCCGTGAGGTGCCGCCTTTGTGGAGTGGGACCACAGTTGCCGTCACGCCACTCCTTGGGCACGTATCCTGTGGTAAGGCTGAGATTAAACAGCTGCCTTATGTGCGGGTTAATTCCTCATTTAGCTCGTGTAGCACACAGCCGGGGACACCATCCGTCCCATTGATGCTGTGTTTTTAGCTTTAGAGAGCAGCTTTCACCTGCGCATTTGAGATGTCCGGGAGGCTACACTCGGCTGGGATAGTTATCTCTCCTTTAGGGGAGAGGGGTGAAGTTCGCACTGAACCTGTCTGCCAGTATGTTGGCAATGTCTGTGGGTTCAGTGATTTTTGTATCATTTTGGACTAATTCTGAGCATATCTGGGAGTTTCCACCCAGGTTCCTAACATAGCTGAAAAAGGCCTTATGATTGTCCTTTGAATCCATGGCAATTTTTCTCTCAAAATTGGCCTTAGTTGATTTTATGAGTGCTCGTAATTTTTTACTAATAATGATCAGGGATGACTTCCCTTTTATGGATTTTGTTCTATCATGTAATAGCTTTCTCCTTTTATTGTAAAGTTTGTTAATGGCTGGGGTCCACCAGACTGGACGTTTGCCCTTTGTGGAAAGAGTCTTGGTTTTATTTGGGATTGCCTGATCCATGCAGTCCTGGAGGTGTTCATAGAAGGCATTTGTAAGGGCTTCCAGAGCTTGGGTTGTGGTTTCCTCTGGCTCAGGGGCCTTGAAGGATACCACACCAGTCTTGAGTAGTGTGAAGTTTGCTTTAGAGAAGTTCTTCACTATGGTCTTTTTGTTTGGGGTGGGGCGGATGTGGATTTCCAGTGAGATTAGTTTATGATCAGATCTCACCAATGAGGGATATACTTCCGTGTGGAGCATTTTGTCCCCATGTTTGTGACAATGAGATCTAGTATATTTTCTCCTCTCGTGGGAACAGTGACTAGCTGTTCCATGGCATTTGAATTTATGAACTCCAGGAACCGTTGGGCTAGAAAGTTAGGGCTTGAGTAATGTTCCCAGTCTATATTCGGTAGTTGAAGTCACCCAATATGATGGTGTTTGGAGATACATTTATACCCTCCAGTGTCTTCAGGAAGGCTGTGTGGGGTTCCTGAGTTTGAGAGGGTGGCCTGTAGAATGCTACAATTTGTAGAGCAGTTTTGCCTATGGTTAGTTGCACCTGGATGGTTTCCGAAGCTTCGTGCGTTGCCACCAACCTGGAGGTGTGGGTATCCTTTATGAATATGGATACAGCCCCTCCTTTTGTGGTGTGGTCCGGGTTTTGGGGCCGGAACGCATGATATGAGGTAAAACCTAATAGTGCCGGCCGGGGTGCTCTCAGGAGCCTTGAACCAGGTTTCAGTTACAGCACAGACATCGATGTTCTCCATACTGAGAAGGGCCTCGAGTGCGTGCATTTTGAGATTTAGACTTCTGGCATTGAGCAGCATTACCCTCAGTTTCTTCCCATTTTTGTTTTCTAGGGTGGTAGGTTTAGAATTTGAGCCTTGCCTAAAAAGGCACTATGGGGTGGCAAGAGCCTTAGCCAGTATCCGGAATCCCAGGGTGACAGGTGCAAGCCGTCCCTTGCGGCAGCGTGGCTTGTCAAGCATGTCATCCCAGGCAGACAGACACTGGATCCCCTTTGAATGACACCAGACATTAAGCCAATTGTTAAAGCTGATCATCTTGTCTCTATATTGTGGCATCATTCTTGGTGAAGGAAGGATACTGCTCAGGGTTAGGGTCATACCTGCCTGGGCTACATAATCAGAGAGCTCCTCTATGTCTCTTTTCATGTAGTCCAGGGAGGTACGTCTCAGGTCGTTCACACCAGCATGGACAATGACTGTGTGATATTTGTACTTGCTGTGGAGTGACCCAAGTGCTTGTGTTATGTGGCGGATTCTAGCCCGATAGGCAGCTTACTGTGACCCTCTCCTTGTTCAGCCTGGTGAGTGGGACGTCAGTGTGTCTGACTATGGAGTCACCTATGACAAGTATGTTTGATGTTGTATTTGGCCTTAAGGGCTGTGACTGCTTTGCACACTGCTTTTGTGGTTTATGTGTTGCTTGTGGGGTGTCTTGAGGTAGCAGTTGTTTGGGTGTCTGCTTTGGAGGCCTCTGCTGTTTAGGTAAATTTTACTCAGAGCCTCGAGTATGTCTTTGTGTGTTTATGTGTTTGATTCAGTGGAGTGGTAGCATTATGTGAGGCTGGTTTTGTGGTGTGTGTAGTTGCCTTCTCCTCCTGTCTGGTCTTGCCAGTCCTGAGTTGAGAGAGCTCAGCCTCCAGTTTGGCTAAATAGCTGCATCTCTCGCAAGTATTTGTGTTATGTGGGAGGAGGAGAGGGTTGTCTGTGTACATGAGGCAGTTATAACATTGCCTCAAGATTCCCAGATTCACCAGCTGGACTGGAGAGGAGATTGACAACTGACCTTTGGACATGCTAGAATAATATTGGGAAATCCTTTTTGCCATTCTTTCCATGCTTTTTCCTCTATCTTGCATTGTCACTCTACTCTTTGGATAGCCAAATTGCATTATTTGTTTTTAGTCTCCCTTCTAAGAGGTGCAAAGCTATTCAGCATATTTAAGAAAGTTGTACTAAATTCATTTACAGCATCATCTAAGGGAAGGAGTTTTAGGAAGTTCCAGTTAATAGATGATAGGCCAATAATGAACATTTCCAAATTAAACTTGGAAAGGTTTTGTGCTGTTTTATAAACATGCAGTTTAAGTGGATGTATGAAATGTCTGTATAGGTTGTGAGATGATCACTGAGACAGTCCGACACTGTACCAGAGGTGGTGTATTTGCTAGGGCCTGATACTAAGATCCAGTCTAATACTGAATTTGAAATCTTGCTATAATGTGTGGTACTATTAATTAGCTGTGTGAAACCAAATAAATTCACAGTAGATGTAGGGGTTAGAGTTTATGTCCAACCAACTGACATTCACATCACCTAGAAGTAATTTTTCTTGTGGAATTGTTATGGACATCCAATGTAGGATACCTTCCAGTATAGCTGTGTTGTTGCCACGAAGGATGTAAAGAACAGTGATACATATTTGTTTATAATTGTTTAATTTCATAGGTTCATAGGTAGGTACTAGGCTATTGGCCCGAGGGCCTAAATAAGCCTATCCAAAAAGGTACCCTGACAGGAAAGTAATAAGAAGCTCTGCTGAAATGAATTTTGGTATTGGTTTGTTATACGGAGAAATGTGGTAGTTGGGAAATATTAAAGTAATACCACCACCTTTCCTCTTTGTATTGTCATTACAGATTATATTATAGCCAGGAGGTAACATTTCAGAGTAGTTTTCTGCTGGGTCAAACCAAGTTTCAGTTACAGTGAGAATATCAGGCTTATGTTGGGTAATCCATGCGTGTAGTTCTGCAATTTTATTTCTTAGGTGTCTAACATTTCTGGCAGCAAAAAATAGAATACTGGGGTTTGGGGATGACTGTTGTAGGGTTAGATAGTGTGTGGAAGAGAATTGTCTTGATGTTTATTGTGATAGCCGGGACCAGGATTCAGGTGAATGTTTCTCCTAGTAGGATTTTTGTATATTGGGGAATTATTGATCCTTGTTTTTGGAGAGTATTTTTCCACTTAATTTTGTTTTGAGTTGAAATGGAGTTAATTAGTCTATATTTGGGGTAAAGATGAGGGTCATTAAACAGGTTTGCTGCAATGTGTAAAGAGTGTAGGGAGGAAGTGTGAATAATTGGTCGGGACAGAGTTGGAGATATGCTGAGAGCTATTATAGAATCATGGCAGGATGAGAAAAGTCCCAGTAGCAGGAGAAGAATAGAGGATAAGCTGAGGAGTAGCATGATTAAGTAAAGGTATCTGAACATTATAGCTGGCAGGTAGTGGGGAAGATGGGATCAAGAAGGAAAAATAATTTGCAGGATAGAAAGATATTTAGTGGTCGTGGAGTCTGAAAGCTAATAGAGGTTAGGTAGGAAAGAAATATTTTCTATAAAGGAAGAGAGATAGTGTCTTCTCTGGAATGTAAGGAATTGAGGGGTTTAAAAGGCTATAGTATGAGAATGTAGTTAAAATGGGAAGTGAGGGTTTATTTGGGAAAAGTAGAAGATACAGTGTAGAACAGATAGGTGCTGTTAGAGGTGTGCATAACTATGAATGTATATAATACAAAGCAGTATGAGAGGAAGAAAAATAGTTGAGGAATGGTCCTAAAAGATTAAATGGAAGCTGGGAGAAGTGTTTGTATAATAGTAGTAAAGTTTGAAAGGGTTAGAGAATAGGAGTCACAAGTGAAATTTGTATGTAGGAAGTATAATAGTAGAGTAAGAGGGGGTAAGGTAGTGAGCTTCCACCCTTAGGTCTAGGTCGAATTATTATAGGGGGTGATCATTTTTTAATCAATACAAAGCAATTAGCAGAGCGGTACAAAGTAAAACAGGTTTTCTTTCACTTCTTGAATGAAGAAACCTGCCATCCAGGAAGACTACTCACTGGCATATACAGTGTAAACTATTGGTCAGGAGAAAGGACAGTAGCCAACGTAGTAAGTGGTCCTTAGAGTGCAGGGACTGCAGTTTCAGAGAGGGAAGGATGTTAAAGCCACTTTCCAGCACAGATAGGTATTTGACTAGTTGAAGTTAATGCACACCAAGATTCTTCAAGTTAAATTAGATTACATTATACAAAGACAAAATTCTCTGAAAAATTGGGAGTTGGCCCTTATGACAGAGCTCCTGCACTATCAGGGACGAATGTTGTGACCACAGGGTCTGAAAGGGAAGAAAAGAGAAAAACTCCACCAAAATTAATATTGTATTGAGACAATAAAGTGAATACTTATAAAAAGAGATGGACCACAGTGAGTCAGATTAAAAGAATGTGAGGAAAGTATAAGAACAGAGAGATGGTAATAAAGTTTATGAATGTAAGCTGAAAGTAGGTTAGCAGGAGGTTTACTGACAGAGACCCACAGTAATACATTGTACATAGAGAGCTGTCTAGAGCAAGTTATCGTGACATAGCACTACAATGATAAGACAATATAAAAGCATTACTTATTAAACATTTATGAGACTAACCAATATATGAAAAGACTGTTTTATAGAGAGATAGATAAATATAGATATAGACATTACATATATAGGTAGATCGCAAACCAGCAAAAACTGACCATACATACTTGTTAAAGAGCAAAGGCACAACATGCATAAAGCTTATCCAATTTGAATGAAAATTATACAAATATAACACATTACCAAGGTCTCTTCATTGCTCACAGTCTTAGAACACACAGAAATCTAATAACATATGATACATGTCTGCATTGTGGAGGAAGTTGGTGACTGAGTGAAAGAGAACAGTGAGGATGTATTTAGCAATACATTCTATTATAGTGACTCCCCCTTCACCAGGTTAAATTATAACAGAGAGTAATCAGTGTATGGCCAGTACAAAGCAATTAGCAGAGAGGTACACAGTAGAACAAGTTTTCTTTCATTTCCTGAATGCAGAAACCTGTTAGCCAGGAAGACTAAGTAACTGGCATATACAGTGTAAACTGTTGGTCAAAAGAAAGGACAGTGGCCAACTTAGTAAGTGGTCCTTAGAGTGCAAGGACTGCTCTTTTTTGGGGAGATGATAAAGCCAGATTCCAGCACAGATAGGTATTTGACTAGGTGAAGTTAATACACAGCAAGGTTCTTTAAGTTAAATTTGCTTACATTATAGAAAGAAATAATTTTCTGTGAAAATATTTGAGAGATGACCATTATGGCAGAGCTCCTGCAGTACTGGGGTCAGATGTAGTGATTATACAAACACTAAATTTTCAGTGAAAACCTTTGGGTGTTGGCCCTTATAGTGGGGCTCCTACTCTATTGGGGTTGGATGTACTGATCACCAGCCACTATCCAAAACAAAATCTTCAGTAAAAACATTTTAAGTGGGCCCTTCTGGCAGAGTTCCAACAGTCTCTGGGTCAGATGTAGTGATCACAGGCTACTGTTATAATTTGAAAATGTTTGGAAGTTGGCCCTTATGGCTGAGCTGCTGCAATATTGGAGTCGGATGTAATGACCAAAGACTGTTATACAAAGACAAAAGTCTTGGTGAAAACGTTTGGGAGTTGGCCTTTATGGCAGAGCTCCTGCAGTATCGGAGTCAGATGCAGTGACCACAGGCTCTGCACTATGGAAGAAGTTGGTGACTGAGTAAAAGAGGACAGAATAGTTGGTCCATATAGCTTAGGCTACTGCAGCAGTGCTGTTTTCCAACATCTATTGTTAGTATAAAAACTGCACTATGTTGGATGTGGGACAATACCCTAGCAGAGGGTATGAAACAGATGAGAGAAAGGGTGATGCATGAAACCTTTGGAATCATCATACTGGTCCATACGCCCAGAGTGAGAGCCCTACCCAGGGGTGTCTGGGTGGGCAGATCCCAATATTGAGGAAGTAGTCTCTGGAGGCTCGACATCGAGAACTCGCTAGTCAAGTGAGTCTTGCATCTGCTAGTCTCTCCAAAGCCTTCCCAACCACAGCCTCCATCATAGGTTCATAGGTTGGTACTGGGCTATCTGCCTGAAGGCATATATTAGCCCAGCCACGTTGTGTGGTATTCACCTCCCCTTTAGTAGTTGCCTAGACCCTTGTACTAGAAGCTAGTACCTTTGGCCCCTATCTAGTAGTGCTGTTGGTGTGATCCCCGGTGTGAACTTTCTGTTACCCATCCACTCATCAAGGTTCCTCTTGAAGAGTGATAGTGAGGGGCTCTGTCTTATGAAGATTGAGACCCTGTTCCATAGTAAGGGAAGTCTCTGCAAAGGGAATCTATCCCTCCAGCATGTTCTATTCATTGTTGTGTTGAGGTTTATATCCCTAGAGCGTGTAGCTCGAGTAGATTTGGTTTTGCTAAGATGGAGCATGTTCAACAATTCTGGGTTGGACATGGCTCTGTACGTTAGACAGAGATCGCCTCTGAGAAGGCGGTATGCAACAGAGAACAGTTTTAACTTTTTCAATCATGCTACATAGGGCAACTGTTTGAGGCCAGTAATCCTCTTGGTTAGGTACCTCTGTGGTCTCTCCTGCTGCTGGAGATGTCTAGCCAGGTACATTCCAATTGGTGCATTGTACTCAATAATGGGTCTGATGAGGGAAGAGTAGAGGGGCACCATTACATCCTTAGATCTTGATGCAAACCCTTTCGTGATCAGATGGGTCACACAGAAGGATTTTCTAACCAATTTGGCAACATGGTTATCAAAGGAAAGCTGACTATCTACTTGGGTCCCTAGATCCCTTATTTCTTCTTCAGATTTCAGGGGATTACCTCCTATGTTGTAGTTTGCGGGTACTCTGTTTTTTCCAAAGGGGATTACTACGTATTTTTTTTGCATTTAGCTTGAGACCATGACTTTGACACCATGCATCAGTCTCATTTAGGCCCTTCTAGAGGATCTCCATGTCAGCCGGAGACTCTATTATAGTACCCAGTTTGCAGTCGTCCGCAAACTTAGTCAGCCACAGCCCTTCCGTGCTTGCCTGTATTTCTGAGAAGAATATGCCAAATAGGAAGGGCCCCAGGACAGAGCCCTGAGGCACACCGCTCGTTACTGGTCTGGATTCGGACATAGATTCCCGCTACTCTTACTTTATGGGATCTGTCTGAGAGCCAGTTTGCGATCCATCTTGTGACATAAGGGTTTATGCCCAGGCTGGTGAGCTTATCAATAATACCTGAATGGGGAATGGTGTCAAATGCTTTAGCAAGGTCAAGGTAAGCCATCCTGCATGGTGCATGCTGTCATGTCCTGCAGCCAGAGCTGCCCCTGTTGGTGAGTCATGCTATGCCTGTAGGTGAGGAGCCACCACTTTCCCTTGAAAGTGCAGACCTAAAACATGCTAGTGGAGGTATCTCTCACTTGCTAGAGTGGAGGACTGCAAGTGAGATACCCTAGGCTGTTCAGGACTTGCAGAATGAGACAAAATAGGAAGATGTCAATGAGTAGCATAATACAGTTGATTAGCTCTTTTAAATTAAGAACTTATTACTTGAAAGAAGAACATGCATGGGATCAGGGGACAGTTTCTCCAGCTCCCTGTTGTCATTTTATCTCTATTTCTTCCTGCAAAGCAAACAAAACAGAAAAAGATACAGGACATTGTTAGCATAATATTGGTATTGATACTCTTAGTATAAAGAACAATGTAGTTTATTTACTTATTTAGTGCCTTTTATTTACAGAGATGGTTCAATTGGGCACTTAGGCCCATTTTCAGTGGAAGTCTGGGGAGAAGAGCTCCATTAAAGTTACAAAAATTACAAAAAATTTACAGGAAAATAATTTCAGTTTCTTAACAGTAGAAATGGGGTTTTAGAATCATGCAATGGATAACACAATCAAGACAAAAGGTTAATACAATTTGATATCTGTAAGATTGTTATGCAATAATAAACAGGTTGCATTTACATATTCAGCAATATACAAATTTCATTTACATAGGAGTGACAAAAAGCAGAGAGAGAGATGTTTAAGTGCTGTTGTAAGTTGTGCTCAACATTAGGTGCACAGCTGCCCTGTTTTACTGTAATAGGCAGGGAGCTCCACTTTCAGGTGGCATGGGATAAATATATTGAGTCTTTAGCAGTATTACAGGATTTGGAAGTTGTTTATAGGCTCGGATTACCTGAGTGAAGGCAACGTGGTAGGGAGTAGTGCTTGAAAATGTTTTGTAGAGAAGGGCATGTGCGTGGTCTGTATATTATTTTGTGGAGAATTTGAAGAGTGAATGTAAAGTGATTAGGTACTTCTAGCCAGTTGACCTTCTTTATTGTTAAGCAGTGGTGCATACGGTAGGATGTATTAGCTGCAAATTTGACTATTTGTTAAAGCATACCACTAATTAATTTAGTAGGGTGGCTTGAATGTTGGTTAGTATGGGTGATGCCCAGAGAAGGGATGGGAGAAGGTAGGATGATGCTAAGGAATTTTTTGAGAAGTCTGTAAAGTAGGGTTTGTTTTGGTTTTCAGTTTATTGTGACTCCTAGTAGTTAGGTATTTGTTGCAGTCTCTTTGATGGTGCTGTTGGTTGAAGTAACATTAAAGAGTGCACAGGTTGTTGAAAGAGATCAGAGTGTGAAAAGCACTAATTTTGTTTTTTGGTGTTTAATATTAGCTGATGAGCCTTTAGCCATAATTATGTGGAAGTGAAGGAGTCTTGAATCATTTGCTGAAGTAATGGAAGGGTTGAGACTGAGCAAAGGATGGTGGTATCGTTGGCATATTGTACTGAGGGTGGCAGGTTTGCTGGCTTTGTGCAGATTGTCTGTGAAAATATTGAAAAGTACCTGGCCTAGAATTGACCCTTGTGGTACACCGATGGAAACAGGGAGGAACGGGATATGTCCTGATTCCATTTTATTGCCTGTTGTCTGTTGGAGAGAGAGCTACAGAACCCAGTAAGGGCTAAATAAACTAGTGATAGGAAATAAAGCTCCTTGATTATGAGTTTGTGGGATACTGTGTCAAATGCTTTTGACAGATCAAGAAACGGAAGATATTAGGTTGCCATTGTTTCTGTTGGTATTTACAGTTTCAGAAAAACTAAGCAGAGCTACTGTTGTGCTGTGGTGTGTTTGAAAACCATGTTGCTTGAGGGGAGCAGTTTGTTGTTTATGAGATGGGCTAGGAGTTGGGAGTGTATGCATCTTTTTAAGATTTTGGAAAGAGGGGAGAGAATTGCAATAGGGCGGTAGTTGGAGAGGTCTGTAGCTGATCCACTATTGTGAAGTGGTATAATATGTGATTTTTTCCAGATAGTAGGTACATATTTTTTGTGATAATCTGTTTATGAGTATTGAGATGGGTTATGCCAGGACACTGGCAGCTAACTTAAGGTATTCAAGCAGGAGTTTATCAGCAGCTGGTGCAGTTATTTTCAGCTTTTGCAGGTAATCTTTGACAGCTGAGGTAGGTATTTGGTGGAAACAAAAGACATGAGTGTTGTGAGTATTGTTGGTGGGGACAGAGAAATGGGAGGGTGGATTAGATTCTAGCGGAGACAGGACAGATTGAATGAAGTATGTGAATGAAGTATGTTATGCTAAAATGGTATGTAAATTTCCTGTGGCAGTTGCAGTCCTTTCAGGGAACTTATTTGTATTGTCTGCCTCTTGAAAAGTAAACCATCAGAGTATGCCAACAGACTACTGCCACCTGCATATATTCCACCAATTTACATATCGATTTCTGCACTTGTTTTTTTCAGCTCATTGTTTATACAAAATTAAATATTGAAAATGGTGAAATGCAAAAAAAACCACCAAAAAAGTCATTTTAGGGGTCAAGCCCTCCTGCACTTCCAATATGGGGGGCAATCCCTCTGAAATTATATATAGCATCTCCACGGTCACACTGTGGTGAACTGCTGGCTCATACAATGCAATACATTGCAGTGAAACTCACCACAACATTAAATTCTCACACTTAGTAGCTCGACCACCATTGTAGCAAAAATGCATAGGTAAGCCTGTACCACCCACCAAAATAAAGAAAAACTGTTTAATTAAATCCATACCGAAGGTTTGACTTAGGTCTTTGTTTGATCAAGTGTGATTTCCCTCCTCCCTCCCAAACTAACTTTCTGCCTTGGGTTAAGTCTTGACAAGTAGCATGAAATCCTATGATGCATATTAAGTTGCAAACTGCTGCATGCCTTTACACTGTGAGAGCTGCAGTGTTGGGAAGTCTTCAGTAAACTAATTAGTATTTTTTTTCTATTATTTTTGCAAAAAAAGAAGATAAATTACATAAAACCCTAATTTAAAGCAGTATACTTCCAATGGACTGTATGCCAATTGTAGTTATTTGTGGCAGTTCAGCAAATTACCTAAAAGTGCCTTAGTGCAAAGCTGGCAGTATGGCAGCAGCACTATGGAAACACACCCAGTTTACAACTACTGAATTGCAGTACTGGAAGCCAAGTGAAGGAATACTTACTGAATGAGTCTGGTGATGCTTCTAAACTTCTACTATCCATCGGGCAAGTTTTGAGGGTGATGTTGCTACTGACGACACTGTTCATCTGTTTGGGGAGGGATTTCTCTTTGGATGAGTAACTGATAAGCAAGTTCTTATGTAAATGAGGGTTTTAGGCACACTGCTCTATGAATCACATTATTGCACACATGAGCAAATGTCGCTATCATCATAAGCCATTTCATGCAGTACATATGGGGAAATATCTTCAAATTGACTATAAGCAGCTCAGAGCTATGAATTGCTGTGGAAATTATGGCCACACACATGCATGATTTATACAGGTGCATTTACATCCATCTGTCAATGCCTGTCCATGTTTGCGCAAACTGGCTTATGAAAATAGCAACATTTATCATGTGTGCAATAATGTGATTTATAGAGCAGTGCACCTAAAAACCTCATTTACTTCAACTCACCAAACTTTGTTTAAATGTCTTGCACATTGCCATTTTTTGCACTGCTGGCTACTGCATTTCTGTGAATATTGCTGGAAACCCAAAGTAAACACAAATACATACATATACATACACACATGTATGTGTGTGTGTGTGTGTGTATATATATATATATATATATATATATATATGTATTATATGCACATACAAACTGAAATTATAGGTATGAAAGGGTAAATATACTCAGAGCATTTCATTACAATACGGATAGGGCAGGAAGTGCATCTACAGCACTGGCTGAGAACTCTGTTATTACTCATATTATTCATTATTACTCTTCTTTTTCTTACCTTACTTTCTCTTTGCAGGACTGAATCTAGCCCCTTCCCCCAACATTCCTGTGACTGTGTGCACAACAGAAGTAAGCCCTCTCTTATGGGCTCTCTCTCCCTTATAGTCTCCTCTCTGCATTTCCAATTACAAACAAAAGAGCAACATCTTTGACCTTGGGGCTTTTTTTTCCACAACCAAGAAAGATAAGGCTCTAAAGACTTGCCACAGCAAAGGATACAAAAGGAGCTTAGCCTGCCCAGTACATGTATTATACAAAACCTCCCTGGCCAACTCTCTTTCTTATAACCATTTCTTTGCATTTCCATGCACAACCATAGGAACAACACCTTTGACCCCTGTGATTTTTTTTCACAACCAAGAAAGATAAGACTTCCTATAGCAAGAGATACAAAAGGCAGCATAGCCTGTCCAGTACATGTGATGTACAAGCCCCCCAGCCATCTAACTCTTTTTTTATAGTCCCCTGTCTGCATTTCCAATTACAGCCAGAAGAACAACATCTTTGACTCCTGTGATTTTTTTTCACAACTAAAAAAGATGAGTCTTCAAAGACTTACCATAGCAAAGGACACAAAAGGCAGCACAGCCTGTTCAGTACATGTATGTTTCTAATTGTAAATCCAGTAAAACTTAGAGTGTTTTTGGTTTGACATATTAAAATATCTGTAGCTTAGTATGAGATACTAAATACAAACTATATATAAAAGACCTGCACACAGCAAAGGGACATAAACACTGAATTTTTTGATCTTCACTATGTATCTCCCCTATTTTTGTTAAATCCCATCTATAATTTGTCAATAAAAATGAATACTTCAAAAAGCCTATGTATAGCAAATATATATATATATATATATATATATATATATATATATATATCCCACAAGGCCAAAATCTCCCATTACTAGAAGACATCCTGTCCTGAATGTCTACTACTCTTCTTTTTCTAATGAAATTATCTTGGGAGACATAAATATAAATTGGGAAAACCTAATATCAACTTTCTCAGCACATAGCATTAACTTATTTGCCTTTTCACAATTTATAACAACCTCATCCTGGTCTCTGATCCAGCCAAACTTCCTGTTGCTGGCACTCTCCCCTGTACCCTAAGTGACCACTTATCAGCATATACTTGTAGGAATACTTCCTGCATCTCACAAGAATATTACTTTAAAATGGCCCATAATCTAACTAAATTTAGCCATGAATCTGTTCCTAGTATACTACAATCTATAAACTGATCTCCATTACTGACATTACCTAGTGACAATGCATTTAATCACTTAAGTACTATAGTCCTAAACATCTATAACAGCCTTGCTCCCCTACTCTGAAAATAATAAAATCAAGTCATGCTTCCTTGTTAACAAAGCCAACCAAACATTTAATGTCACTCCAGAATAGGGCATAGAAAGAATAGCTGAACTACAAAACCACTCCTAACCTACAAAAATTTAGGCACCTCTGGCATCAGGTTAAAAAAATCAAGTAATAAAAGACAAAAAAATGTTTACATTGACTTTCAAACTGTCAACAAAAATAGTCCCAAGAAATTTTGGTCAGCAATTAACTCCCTGTTCAACCCCTGCTACCAAACCGAATCCAAATCCACATCCTGATAAATCCTGTCTTCAAACTGCCACTATCTTTAAAACTTATTTCAGTGACAGCATAGTTAACCTGACCTCTCCAAAATCCAATATAAAATAATCCACAAAATCAGTATTCCCCAATAACTTTCAACAATATGCCATGTTTTAAACATACCTTCTAAATCTCCTCTGTCTTAAAAACAACCACTCAACATCCTAATATAAGTACTTCAAAATTTTCACTGCACCCGGTTTCCATAAGTCTTATCAAAAAACTTCTACGTAAACTTAAACCAAGCACAATATTAGCTGACAACCTTCCTCCTGTATAACTTAAGCTAGCAGCCTGTAGCCTATTCAATGAATATGTTTATCAATCAGTCCATCACTGAATTATATGTTCAACATTATGGCAAAAATCTTTCATTATTCCACAGCACAAAAGAGGTAACTCCATTGAGGTTACTAACGTTTGACCTATTGCCGTCGTATCCCCTCTGTCCAAAATATTAGAAAAATGTATCCTCTTACAACTCCTTAAGTACTTTCTCCAAAACTCTCTTCTAACCTCACTCAGCATGGCTTCAGGCCAGCCCACAACACTACAAATTCCCTAATTTCATTTACAGACACTAAATATTGCCAGAAACTCTGCCAACATAATCTTCTCATTATTTATAGATCTCTCTAAAGCCTTTGATATGGTCTCCAATGCCAAACTACTATATCAGCTCTCTAATCATGAGCTATCCTCTTCTTCTATTAACTGATTTTCCAGTTATTTATCAAATAGGCAACAATCTGTAAAATGTCAGGGTGCCCTATCACCATACCTTTCAACTATCACTGGTGTCATTCTGGGATCAGTACTTGAGCCCCTACTTTCAATATCTTCATCATAGGTTCATACTAGGCTATCTGCCCTAGGGCATTTATAAGCCTAGCCAGAATGTGTTTGGCTTTCGCCACCTATTTTAAATTTATTTTGCTATTCCCTTTTTCGAGGTTAGTATACTGTGCCTCTGTCTAACAGTGACACAGAAGTGATACCCGGGGTAAACCTACGATCTCCCATCCACTCATCAAGATTCCTCTTGAGAGTCAATGAGGGACTCTGCCTAACCTGGACTGGGATTTTATTCCAGAGTGAAGGGAGTCTGTGGGTTATGAATCTGTCCCTCCAGCATGTCCTATTTATTTCAGTGCTGAGGTTCAAGTCTCTTGAGCACGTAGCTCGATGGAATTTGGATTTTCTGAGGTGCAGCATGTCCATTAATTCCAGGTTGGACATGGCTTTATACATCAGGCACAGATCGTCTCTGAACAGGCGGTATGCCACTGAGTAGAGCTGGAGTTTCTTTAAACGGGCAGCATATGGCATCTGTTTGAGCCCTTTGATCCTCTTGGTGAGGTACTTTTGGGGTCTTTCCAGTTGCTGCAGGTGTCTGGTAAGGTACATCCCAAAAGGGGCATTGTACTCAATTATGGGCCTGATGAGGGATGAGTAAAGAGGCACGATGACGTCCCCTGATCTAGATGTGAATCCCTTCATGATTAGGTGGGCTATATAAAATGTTTTTCTAACCACTTTGGCCACGTGGTTGTCAAATGAGAGATTGTTATCAACTTGGGTCCCCAGGTCTCTAATTACTTCTTCTGTACTTAATGGATTACCACCTATGTGGTAATTTGTGGGCACTTTGTTTTTGCCAAAGGGGATGACTATACACTTTTTGGCATTTAGCTTGAGGCCATGGCTCTGGAACCAGTTGTCTGTTTCTATGAGGCCCTTTTGGAGGATGCTTGTGTCGACTGGAGAGTCGATTATGGCGCCCAGTTTGCAGTCATCTGCAAACTTGGTCAGCCACAGTCCTTCCGTGTTGGCCTGTACCTCCGAGAAATATATACCGAACAAGAGAGGTCCCAGGACTGAGCCTTGTGGGACACCACTTGTAACTGGTTTGGAGTCTGACATGGCTCCAGCAATTCTAACCATGTGGGTTCTGTCCTTGAGCCAGTTTGCAATCCATCTAGTGACATAGGGGTTATATTTAAGCTGGTGAGCTTTTCTATAATGCCAGTGGGGTATTGTATCGAAGGCTTTTGAGGTCCAGGTAGGCTGTGTGGACCACCTTCCCTCGTCAATGGCCTTGGTGACTGTTTCAAAAAAATCAACCAGGTTTAAGAGGCAGGATCTGCCCTTAACAAAGCCGAACTGGGTAGGATCCAGTGTTTGTAGGTCCCCAATATCTTTATTTATGAGGTCCATGATGATCCTTTCCATAGCTTTGCAGACCAAGCTAGTCAGGCTTATGGAGCGATAGTTTCCAGGATCCGTTGAGGCACCACCTTTATGGAGAGGGACCACTGTTGCTGTACGCCACTCTTTGGGCACATATCCTGTAGTAAGGCTGAGATTGAACAGTAGTTTTATGTTTGGGTTTAGCTCTTCTTTCATGTAGGACGCAGCCCGGGACACCATCTGGTCCCATTGATGCTGTGTTTTTTGCTTATAGCTGTCTGTCAAAGCTCTTTCATTCAATATGCAGATGATTCTACTATCATCTACTCCTCACATTACCTGTTCCACCTACAATATATAACACAAGAAGCCTTTTCCGCTCTGAAAACATGGATAAATGACTCACAATTGTTATTTAACCCTAAAATAATTAAACTTCTCTTCACCCCTAGATCATGTCACAGTAATAAATCTAAATTTAAAATACAATCCCAAAACAATAGTTAACAAACTTGTTTAATTTACAAAACTCTTATGTATGATAATGGATGAAATCTAAAGTCTCCATATCCAGGATAATATTTAAAAAAACATCAAAAACTGGGTATGCTTTATAGGCATAAATCATATCTAAATAACCATGCTAGACTCACACTAGCTGTACCTAGCTTATCCCTTTACTCCTCAATGGAGCCCCCATTCTTACCAATCCCTCTTAAGTCCAAACTTGAATCTTGCTGTAATAAAATAGCCAACTTTGCAGCTTGCTTTACACATCTTACCCATCATTACATTCCACTACAAACACTTAAATGGCTTGAGCTACCTCAGCACTTAACTTACCTGCAACTTCAAACTGTCCATAACATCATTTACAAACCCACTGCCTGCCTTGCCTTACTTTCTGTTCTCCAAATCTATAGTTCTACAAGATTTTTATGATCAGAAGACAAAGAACTTCCCACACTGCACAAACCTAGAAATTCAGCTGGTAAAAGACTTTACCCATTTTCAGTAGCAAACGCCTGGAACAAACTTTCCACCAGTATTAGACAAAATCCTAAACATCATTCCTTCAAACATGCACTAAAAGAATTTATGCTTTTGCTCTAAACCAGACTAAAATTATCCTACATCCCTTAACTACCTTCCTATATGTCTGAACCATGCTAAAACTGCACCAACTTCATTGATTAATTCTCTCTTTGCCTACTTCCCATGAGCTATCTCAGCTACTCTTTACTATTTTATTTCTTGAATGTCACCTTTTTTCCCCTCCTCCCACTTCTTTCTCTCAGACCTCCCCTACATTCACCTCTCCCTGTTCATTACTATTGACAGATCTAGTGTTTCCCTCTGTATCTATCCCTCTACTCCTGCCACTCTTATTATAACTCCTTTTTTCATTTTTTCCCTTCCTACAATGATTAATCACCCTTGTCTAGCAATAACTTCTCATAATCTTAATACTGCTGCCCACTTTTTCTCATTCTGCATAATGACCCTACCTATGTATTATATATTAGTGTGTTTGGACGTCATATGTCCAACTTAGATGTTGTATGTCTAGCGTAACTATACTTCTTTTTTGAATTTCTTATTGCATTTTGAATGTATATTTTTTCCAATTTATACTGACTGTTTTCTCATATATCTGGATTTACTATGTATTTTGAATTATTTTAGTTCTGTGTAGCTGGAGCTTTTCTCCCTGGGCCTTCTCTAAAAATGGGTACTCTAGACCCAGTCAAACTTTCCCAGTAAACAAGTGTCAATAAATAGATAGTAGCAACTACCACTCACTCAGCAATTTCATCATGAACACCTTGCAAATTCTTTTTATTATATGCAACAGTATGAGTCCATGTTTGTCAGTGCTACTGGAGCAGATATGATTGAATGTACTGAAACACAAAATAAAGCATCTTGAAGCCACACACACACACACACTCAATCCCATGCATCCATCCACCTACATACATATGAGTCCATGTTTGTCAGTGCTACTGAAGCAGATATGATTGAATGTACTGAAACACAAAATAAACCATCTTGAAGCCACACACACACACACACACACACACACACACACACACACACACACACACACACACACACACACATCCACCCACCTACATACCATACAGCAACAAAGTCAGAATGTCTGCTCAGGCAGTGTAATGTACAGAGAAACAAAACACACATACACATATTCACAAAAGTAATCCACTGTTAATAATATGTCAGACCAGGTGGTGTACAGATTGTGTTTTACTTGTTGCAGCCCAGTCACACAGCCAGTAATACTCACTGTGTTAATCCTAGAGCTGGCACTTTATAGCAGCAGGAAGCAAGAAACAGAAGGAATGACTTCACAACTGAGGAGAAACACTTCCTCATGGATACACCTGAGACCTATGAAAAATGCCTATTTGGAAAGGGATGGCTTAGATAGAGCAAGCTGAAGCATGGAACTGTATGCTGAAAGATATAAATGCCATAGGGGAAGAAATCATACATTGACACAGTAAATGAGGAGAGCTAATGATATTGTGTCCTATGCCAAGAGTAAAGCATGGCAGAACACAATTGCTCATAACACCTCAGATGGGGACCTTTCCACTGTGCAAAGTTTAACACTTCATGAGAAACATTTGTTAGTCCTACTAGGTGATGGTTGTAATGGTGAGGATGATGGAACAGGTACTACTCCAGCTGGAGTGGATAATGGTACTTTAGTATGACCACACAGGTGTTGGAGCAGGTCGTTAATATTATGTGGCATTACTTGTAGGTAGTTAAAAATTATATGACGTCTTATTGTTGGGTTCTTGCTGTTATTTGCATTTACATGCAAGCATATCAACGTATATTTAACTACTTATTGGGGTCTACTTCACCCTGTCGAAGGTCGACAATACTGAAGCTGATATTGTTGGCACCAAAATGTCGAAAGCGAAAGTCATCGTGCGTGTAAACAGAAATCTCCATAAGGGGAGATTTCCATTTACTGAAATGTAGTGCGATCTTGGAGTTGGTATATTTAAGTAGTGGGGGGGGGGGTGGCGCATGGGGACTTGACCCCCCCCTGCATAGAGCAATTTGTGTTGTGTTTGGGTGTTTTTTTTTTTTTTTTTTTTTTTTGTGTGTTCGATGTTTGGGGTTTCGACATTTTCGTGTCGATTATTACGCTGTCGACAGTTTGAGTTTTCAACAGCGTAATATAAACTCACTTATTGTGATCAACTAGTCTTATTACTGTATTGTACTAAGTACAATAAATACACTAAGACAACTGCTTCAGTTAATACGCTTTCTATTACATTTTCCTTTTGGATCTACAAACATGCAGCACAGATGCTGTCAGCTCTCTATGGCAAATTCCCAAAGCTTGTTTACTATTGCACATATTTATACCAAAAAGTCTGATATTTTTTCTCAGAGTCTGATGTATAACAGTTCTTTCTTTGTATAACAGTTTTCCTTTGTTCCCTTTTCCTTGGTTCTTTGTAGTGTGATGATCCATGGAAACTCAAGTCTTGCATTATCTGAAACGTGGTGTTCCAGCACTATCTGAAATTTGATGTTACATCTCTTTAAATCATTGATGTCCTTCCAGCTGCCATCTGCGCAGTTATTTTTACAGACAACATACTCCTTTACATGGATGCCAAAATCTAATAAGCTATGCCAGCACACTTACTACTTTTTATTTTTCAGCATTTTATACGATTCTTAATTTAACCCTTCATATTTCATATCATTCTTGCAGCTTTTTATTCAAGCTAATAATCATGCTAACAACAGTTTAAATGGAGACAAAATACTATTTCCTTTCAGGTAGAATGCATTGCTAGATACCTGTTTCAATGTTTCTTCCTCAGGTACTTCAGGACTGGCAGTGCGGCTGCTGCAAACAGAAAAATCACTTGGTACTTACGGACTGCTTTCCTTTTAATCTGTACTAATAAATGGATAGGGATTGACTAAGAAGTGAGTAATGAACTATACTGCAGTTAAACACTTGTCATTTGTTCACAGGCATGACAGCAACTGAAACAGAAGTGACAGGCTGCGGTACAGCACATCAGGCTGATGCTGTCAGAGATTATACCATTACAGTCATACTTGTGACATACCCAGAGTGGCACACAGTCACAAAGTCCAACGGAATGACCACCTCCAGCAGACTAATGACTCCAGAATGAGTGAGGCAGAGTCACAAGTAATACCCCCTGGGAACGTACCATTACCAGAAAGAGTTGAAACCCCACAAAGCTCCACCTGAAGTGGATAAGTGGAAACTCTTTATCAAAATTGCTGTTACATTTGTGATTCTACATGTTTTCCATTTGGAATTCTGCATGGTAGAGTGACAATAATATTCTATCTTTGTGAGGGTTCTGGAGAGATATTTAAATCCAGGCAGTCTGTTTCTCAGATTATAACAACTTACTTGTGTTTCTTGCTGTATGCCTCAGAAAGAACAAAATGTTATTTTGAAGAAAACCACCAGGCTTCTTATATCTGTTTATATGGACCATAAATGGAGTGGGTTTTAGTATGCCAGGAAGCCCTCTCAGGGGATGTCTACATTAAAGTTCTGTAATATGACTGGCTGTCCTCACTATGTTGTTACTGGAGTTTATTGTCAGATGAGCATACTTGGTATATTTTTCTGTGACGATCTCTGCAAAATTGTCTTTTTTCAGGGAATTGCATTCATCTTTATCCTGTTTTTTCTTGCGTCGCTGTTTTATTGACGTGAACTGTTTTATTGTGACTGAGCCTCCAAGGATGAATAACTCGAAGTTACAAGTGAAAAACAGATTCTAATGTGTCTGAAGTTGACAATATTTAAAAAATGCTTTAGGTGAGACTTTTCAACAATTTAAGGATTGTGTTCTTTTACTGCTGTCTCACTGTTTCTATGTCAGTTATCTCATTTCAGAAAACTACACTCAGCTACATAGAGAGCTTTTAATTTAGAGGTACTGTTGAATGTGTTAAAGTAGAACTCTGATTTCTTAAGAATTGTAAGTAAGCAACCTGACAAAAATTAAGTCTACCTTACTTATAAGTAGTAGATTATGAAGAAAGAAAATTTGTTTATGTGAATGTTGAGAGTATTCATTGGTGAAAAAGAGGCTGATGCCCCTACAATGGCATTCATTTTGCTGTATTTGTAGGTTAATGGATGAGCACTTTAAGTAGAAAAATGTAGCTTCCTAAGGAAAGGAGAAAGTTGTATGCAGTTATGGCATCTTACTTCTGCCTCCGCAACTGCTCCTTACCCTTCTTTGTATGGGAGCTTTGAAGTTTTCATGATTCTGATGCTACCTTACCTCATAACGTTTTAAGTCTTTAGATATATCTTGTGCATTACCTGATGGTCTTAATCACTAGTTTAGATACATCTCTTGTGATTTAGTGCAGGTTGATAAATACTGCAACAGAATCTGTAAAAAAATAGTACTGGCTGATTCTGTTCTATATCTGATAAGGAGAATAAAGTATATGATATATTAGTAAGGACAATTCTGCAGTCTGTATGGCAGTTATGGTTTGAAACTGTTGATGTTCATGGCTGTGTACAAAAGTGATTTGATGTACCAAGTAGCTGTAGTGCTGCAGGGCACATCTCTTGATGAGGGAAGAGCGTTGATTAATATATTTTTTGTATTTTTGTAGCTTTGTTGGATTTATATTATAAAGCCGAAAGCTCTAATGAGCGAATACAAGTACATCGACACATAAAGAGCGATGTACAAAAATAGCAAAACACGTATTGTGCGAAAATCAAAACACCGAATGTGTTTCTTTAAACAACAGCTCCATGCAGGTGTACATAAATTAACTAAATAAAACTAAATACACTTTTGCAGGGGGGGCAAGCCCCCCTGCACCCCATGTGGGGGGCTGAGCCGTCTACACCCCCCTACTTAAATATACCAACTCCGAGACCGCATTACATTAGGGAAAAGGATATATTTCCTTATCCCCAGGATCACGCTGCTGGCCAAACAAATACGTTCGATGTTCTGATTTTCACTCAATGCATGTTTCGCTATTTTTGTACATTGCTCTTTATGTGTTGATGTACTTGTATTCGCTCTTTAGAGCTTTCAGCTTTATAATATAGATCCGCTTTGTCACCTCACAGCTGACTATTCTAACCTCTCCTTTATCCATGCATCCACCCAATCAGACATTAGCCTCCCCTAGAGTATTATGACCATGTTTAGGGACAGTGAGGAGATTGAGACACCTGAGGTATTATCATACTGCTGCTGTCACGGAGTATTTTATGTTCCCACCTACACTGTCCAGTAACATGCTGTGGGAGTTCTGTGCAATGGGTGTCAGTGTTGCCCTTTTTCTAATTTCTGCAAGAGACTACCTGTGGCAAGATGGTCCACCCAGTCCAGGAAAATGAATCATATGAACCATGGATACACCCATCCTCCCTACCCCTGTTGTCAGGTGCCTGAGACATGAATCAAACTATGTTGCCTAGGCTGTAGTCAGGGCTTACCCTCTACAACTCTGGAGAAGGCTAACAGGTGATTAATATGTTAAACATTGTCTCTAATCTACATACAGAGGTGCCTTTCCTATATTTTATTTTGTTTCTAAAGATGCACTTTATAATATTATGTCTAATGTGCTGACTTAGACAACTTTAGACTGAAAATAATAATTGTTGACTTTGTATATCTCTCTGTCTTTTAAAGCAAAAGTCAATGCTTTATTTACTGAATTGCAGTTTAAAGGTAAGAATAAGTGGATTCTTTCTGGACTTGTTTCATGCTATTCCTAATTTTTCCACCTCAGATGTGTCAACACAGGACATTTTGCTTTTATAATAAGTCTTATGATCAGTGTTTTTATTCACAGGCCAATCCTTTTGATGCAGACTGAGTAGGAGGGGTTTATCTGCCCCAACAGATGGTGACAATGAGTTTTCTAAAAAATAGAAGTTCTCAGGGTCCAGATCCCCTGACCACTGACAGGGAGAATTCTAATAAATGACTGTGCTGTCTCTCTTTCCTTTAGGATAGGGGACTTTCCATCCACATCAACATTCAGTTCTCCCTTTAAAAAAGGGAAAGATAACAAGGGGTTGAACTAGAAACTTCATCAGCAACTAGAAGAGCATTTCCACGGATCTGTGGATGGAAGGGGTGCGGACACAGAGTTTAACAGGCACAGTTTGAACCTAAGCTTCTGCTTTAGCTCATTCCAAAGGCATCCTAGTCCATTTTCTCCAGGGCCTAACTTCTGGAAGAAATGCTCAGAGAAGAACTGTCATTGAGATAGAGACAATCCATTCTCTGCTCAAAGGAGTAGGTTGCCATTCCAGATTCCTACTTGCTCTAAAGAGATGAGATTATTGAAGGCTGATCTTGGTTTTGTCTAATCTTAACAAGCATATCAGAATTTGAAAATTCAGGATGGTAATAGTGTCAGTTTTGCTTTTTTTATTTGGAACACTTGGATGATTATCCTGGATATAAAGGATCTTAGTTTTCTGTTCATACATGAGTTTCCATATATCTCCTGTTGAGAAACATTATTTTCAATTTTTTGTTCTGTACCCATGGGCTTCACTCAGTGTCTGGCACAAGCAGCAACACTCAGTGATTTTTGGTCATCTGCAGTTTGGCATGCCTTTACAAAGAGAAATCTTACCTTTTTTCAACAAGAGGTGTGTGTGTGTGTGTGTGTGTGTGTGTGTGTGTGTGTGTGTATATAGTTTTAAACAAGAAACATCTTTATTAAATTATCATGTATGACATAGGCCATCTTGCATTTATATAAATGAAAATAAACCATAGCGACACAATCTCAGTTGCAAACATTATACATTCCAAACCGTGCCGTCACAACTGAAGCTGCAAACATTATGCATCACTTTTAACATATCCAGTCATTGTTAGTCAGACATTACATAGCTCATTCAAATCCTGTCTTCTTTTAAACCTCTTTCCTCCTCTGCATGTATTCATCTCACATTTCCCATTTTTCCTATGTAATTTGCTCCTACCCTTTTCTAAAGATCCTAGTTCCAGTTGTTTTATCTCTATTACTATCTTCACTACTTATAGTTGGTTTAGACTTTGATTTCCATTTTCTAGTAATTGCTTTATTGGCAGCCATCATAATTACACTCAGCAAGGCCTTGCTATGTCTAGGCAATTCCAATTCTGTATTATACCTGAAAAAAATCATTTCCCTAGTTACTCCAATTTGCTCACCCAGCATCTCTGACAGAGCAGTCTGCAGGGAATCTTTAAAGTCTATCAACTCATTACACTCCCAGAAAATATGTTCCCAGTTACTTCTTTCTTTCTCATCACACTTCCAACATTTGTTGTCTACCTGAGGAAAAATTCTTTGAAGTCTGCTTCGGGTATAAAAATACCTATGTAAACACTTCTAGGCAAAGACCCTAAATCTTCTACATTTATTTCCATATTTGGAAGGCATACATATATCCCCCCATTATTTATTTGTAAATCGCTACCCTCCTCTGATTGATTCTTATAGTTATCATGCAATATTTTATATGCTGTACTAATTATTCCTTTCTTAATGGCAATGTTTGTTCTAGATTCTACTAAAAACTCTACCAGTGCTGGTCTTTTGTTTAGGACTCCCCTATTTCTTTCTGTTTACCTGTACTCTGATATCAATCCTTGATATGGAAGGAAATCTCTAGCCTGCAGGCCAAGTAAATTCTTGACATCTTCCCATTTTATTTATTACTTTTCCCTCTCTAGTTATTTCCTCCCAGTACCTTGGTTCCTTTGCCAGTTTTCTCCAATATATTTCTGCCCCTCTTGTCTATTGTCTGTATCCCTAATTGCAGTCATCCCTATCAGTAGAATCTTCTTTCTCCATTCCTATATTGGCTTAGTTCTTAAAAGACCTTCTTCTACTTTATGAATATAATATTCTGTATGATTATTGTTGTTCTCCCTAAAGGCCTGCATCCAAAATCCCAGACTCTCCCTGTTACTTGAGCTTCCCTCCTGTTTCATCATCATCTTGTTCCACCTTGAATTATAGTTTTCTGCTTGTTCTATGTATGGGAGACTTAAATGTATTGCTCTGAAATATCCCTTCAACTCATGTTATCTCAATCTGCCCTGTTCTGCTGGAAGAATAAGCTTCTCCTACTTGACTCTTGTCATCTTCCCCTCCCAGAAAAAATCCTTCAGCTCTTTATTGTTTTCCACAACTTCTCCTCTGGTTGATAAAAATATGCCTGACCAGTCCATAAGCCTAAAGGGACTAAAAACATTTTACAAACGTGGGAAGAAAGCACAACAGCCAAAGTAGAAGTGCTGTATCGTGTATTGTATTGCTGCCATACTTCAAAAAAGAATTCCAAGGTCCATAAACGCTCAAACCATATTTATTGATATAAAATACAAGTAAAAAACGTCGACCTAGGTTTCGTCCGTCTCCACGGACTTCTTCAGAACAATAAACATTGTAAAAGGACCTCTTAAATATCTTTCACATAACCAATTAATTGTCCAATTATCCAATCAACTTCCCATAAGAAAAGTTCAAAGGAAAAAACCAAATGCTTAACCAACAAAATATAAAGGCAGCAGATACGCGTTGTATATTAATACTGTCAAATAATACTGACTCTGCTTGCTAAAACAGTATGCATACTTTAACTGAATGTGTAGTATTCCTTTCCAATTTGCAAAAAATTAATTTGTAAAAATGTTGTTTGTATATATGTATGCTTCTATTGATTATATACTGCTAAACAATATTAATGAAATTGTAATGAATTTTATATATATATATATGTGTGGGTAACTGATAATGTGACACACAAACAATATCTAACCCAATATCGTGCAAGAAATATATATGTATATATATTTCTTATGATTCTAAAATTAGAAAATATGTGCAATATGTATATACTATAAAATTGTCCTTGGGATTAAAGTTTATAAATAATTAATTAAATACAATAAATATGTAAATAGGTAAATATAAATATGCCAATAAATATACAAGTAAGTTAATAAATATAATATATAAAACTGATGTATAAAAACTCGTCTGAAATATATAACTTTATATGCTTGAAAATATGTGTGTATGGTTGTGATGTAATATCTCAAACATGTAACAAAATGGACTTATTGTCCATGAAAAATATCCCACAAATAAAATTATAATTACATAACTACTGTGCAAATGTACCATACTTACTAAAATACATATACATGTGTATAATAAATTTTATACACCAAATTCTAAACGTATGTTAGTGACCCTTAATATGGTTTAGCCATAAAATAGGCTTAATGCTGATAAATTCATTGAGTCCAGGGTACTGGTGGGCGTTGAGAAATATCTGCATCCTCAATTCTAAAATATCTAAATTAAATTTAGTTATTTTGCCCTGTAAATCCAAGTTCTGGTGTAATACACCAAAAAACTTGAAAAAATGATTTTCATGTTGATTTATATGTCTAGCTAAAGCGTTCGTTAATTTATGGTTTTTAATATCCAGTAGATGTTCTTTAACCCTGTCTCTCAAATGCCTACTGGTTTTGCCAACATAAAAACCTTCACACTGTTGGCAAACAGCGATATAAACAACATTGGTGGTGTAACAATTGATGTGCTGGCTGATTTTAATGTTGTGATTGTTAACTGTCACAACTGTACCAGTATTAATCAAATGTTTACATGTTGAACACCTACCACATTTGGAATTACCCATAGGTTTGTGTGAAATATTATTAGTATTAACATTCAAACTTTCAAACAAATCCTTAAATGATGTGTCCTTCCTAAATACATATGTTACATGCCCTTTAAAAATTTCCCCTATTGTCTTGTCTATACTGTTAAAATTCCAGTTCTTGTTGACTATGTTTTTAATTCTCGAGGAAATGTCATTGAATGTAGTGATATACAATGGAATATTATTACAGATAAATTTCCTAATATCAACGAGTTGACCTTTATCACTATTAGTAGATACCACCTCGTTGCAATTTAATAGGGCCTTGTAAAATCCATTGTGCCTTTTTCCTGTCACTTCTTTAGCAATACTATTACAAAAATCCTTCGGGTACCCTCTATTCAAGAATAATGTAATAATAAACTTTATTTCATGTTCAAAGTCCACCTCCTCACTAACCATTCTTGCTGCCCTCACCATCTGGCCTTTTACCACCGCCTTTTTCTGATGGTGAGGGTGCCAACTGTCAAAATGTAAATAAGAATTTGAGAAGGTGGACTTCCTATGTATATTGGACACAAGCTTCTTCTTATTTTTGTCATAAGTTAACTTAATATCCAGGTAGCTGATGCTGTCCTGGCTAATAACATGTGTAAAATTTAAAAACCATACACTACTATTAATATATTCTAGAAAAGTTTTTAATACTGCATGTTCCCCTCCCCATATAATAAATAAATCGTCTAAAAACCGACCATAAAACTTGACGTGTTTAAAATAATCTGAATTGAACACGTAATTTGTTTCCCAATATGTCAAAACAAAATTCGCAAAACTGGGGGCGCACGCTGCCCCCATGGCTACTCCACTAGTCTGTTTATAGTGTGCCCCCTCAAAAAATATAAAATTATTTTTCAATACAACTTGCATTAATTTAACTAAAACGTTTACTTTGTTTTGATCATATAGGTTGGTATAATATAATTGTTCTTCTAACCAGTCAATCCCTCTGTCATGAGGTATAACAGTAAAAAGATTACACACGTCCATAGTAATAAATGTGTCTCCGTCATTGAATTCTATGGATTTAATTTTACCCAAAAAATCCCAAGAATCCTTGAGAATGTGTGGAAAAAACTCAATACCTGGTTTTAAATGGTAGTCCAAAAATTGACTGATAAAATGTGTTTTGCTACGTTTACCGTCTACTATGGGTCTGAATTGTAAGTTGTCCAGACCTTTATGTATTTTAGGAATACCGAAAATTCCACTTATAACTGGATATTCATTCTGTAAAAATCGCCACTCATGTTCGTCCACCTCACCTTGAAACAACATATCAAAAAGTGTGGTGTCGATCCTTTTGTATGCTATGTTGATCTCATTCCTGCTTATTTCCCTATATGTGTCACCCACCAACATAGCATTCATATAAGATACATAGTCATGGTGGTCTACTATAACTATTCCACTACCCTTATCGGGTTTCATAATTCTAATGTTTTTAGTGGATAAAATCCTGTTTAAATTAACTTCTTCCTGTACAGTCAAATTCTTATTACTATTGATATCCCAGTTGTATTGGGTAAACGCATCCCTAATGTCATTTTCAGTCACTTTCTCAAAAAACGCCACACTGTCGTGCATAGGTGGGTTATAAGTACTAGGTTTTGACAGTCTATTTGTACCATTCTCATTAATACCCCAAGAATTGCTCTGATATAAAATTTTTAAGTTCAATTTTCGGGTAAACAATTTCAAATCCAAAATTGTATTTACCAAATTCCCCCTCCTACACGGTACAAAACTAAAACCTTTTGAAAATAAGTCAACACATTCTTTGTCAAAAGACTGACTAGTGTAATTGTATAGTTTAAAATCTCCTTTGTTATTCATCACGATGTTGGGTTTCGAAAACAAACTACATTCCCCCTCTTGATCAAGTTGTCTATTAAAATTGTCCTGTAGGCACACATTATCATCAGACAACATAACCATGTTACTATTAATTCGAACTTCATCATTGCTAACATTTAAAATAATTGTATCAGCAATTGGTGATTGTCCATCATATGCATATACTGTTAAGTCACACAATGGATCGTCGCTCTCTACACAAACCCTATCAGAAACATTGTCAAAATTATGTTCAGCAATATTGTCTGTGTCCCTTGTGTTCGAAATAATGATATCAACACCTTGCCGTTGCCCTTCACATATGTTTAAGGTTGAATCACATAGTAAATCACTACTGTCTGTATTATCCATGTCAAACCCGTTGTTGGCAAAATTGTCAAAGTCATTAGTATTGGAAATAATGGTATCAACGAAAGGCCGTTGCCCATCACCAGTATCTGTAGTTGAATCACATAGTGTATCACACCTGCCCACATAGTGTATGCGAGTCAAACAATTATCGCTGTCCGTAATTACTTGCAATCTATTCAAGACTTCTGATGTGTCATCCGAAAAAGTATTATCTGTCTCTGTAATATGTGAATGAACATCTTGCAAAATGTCTATTACATCAAAGGGTGGATCATCACCTCTGGGCATCAGTGAACCCGTTGTCTTTTCCAATGATGTCAACTCATTGCTATTAATTGAAAAAAGATTAAAACGCTTACCAAGTACCTCCTGGTGATGGACGCCATCGGCTACTTGCGCGCCCCCCACGCGTTTTTTTGTTGTTGTTGAAAGTTGACCTTCTTGTTTTTATCAAAATCTCTTCTCGGTCGTGTCCCTGTGTAATCATATTCCTCGTCTACTTCATATTGATGTTGCCCCCTTAGCCGTTTTGATCTTCTAGGACCTTCTCCCTCACCTGGACTACCATATTGCCGATGTCTGTAAACTTCCGACTGAGGAGGGGAAGTGATGTCATCTAATTCATCCATACGATTACTGCCCACATCCGACCTACCGTCACTATGACCACGTTGTGTGGGTTTAGATTTGGGATATACCAAACCCGATGAATATACCTTCATATCCCTTTGGATTTTATTTTGTTTTTTGTCATAAATAATATTACAACTATGTTCCACCTCCTTGATGATGTTGACATAGTTAGTGTAATATTGGTCGAAAAGAAGATCCTGACTAATGTGATTGTTTAATTTATCCAACTCGGACAAAAGTAAATCAATTTTTTTATCGTTGTAGGTAATCATGATTTCCATTAGGGCTAAACCTGTTCTATTAAATAATTCATGCAAGTCTTTAAGCATGTCAGGATCATGCTCACTACCATTGGGATATCTCCACAGTCTAAGTCCTTTCGGGACAAGCCCCAGTTCAATATTTTTGCGCAGGTAACCATTTTCCATTTGGGTTCTTTTTAACTTAAACATTTTGACTTCAAAAGATCGTAATCACTCTCTCATATTACCTTCCAGCATATTACTTGTAGTGCTGGTGGAAGTGTGTTTAGAGTTAAATGAGTATTGATTTACCTTCCACGAATCACAACACACCGGCTCCACTTGCTCTCTAGTTTGCGTCGGATTACCGTGATGGCCACTACTAGTGTTACCATTGTAACCGGACGCTGTAGGTGCCAACAAGGGGGTTGCTTGTGTAAGTGGCAACCCCAAGCTACCGGTGGACTCCATGCTGGCATTAGAAGTTGTCATAAGTTTATGAATTAATGCTGTATGTAGTTTTAGCTGCTCATTCATTTCTTTTAAAAGCACGCCCACTTCGACCGCACCACCTTCTTCCTCCATGGCTAAAACACTGAAAAAACCAAGAACCAATACCTCCAAAAACAAACGTGGGAAGAAAGCACAACAGCCAAAGTAGAAGTGCTGTATCGTGTATTGTATTGCTGCCGTACTTCAAAAAAGAATTCCAAGGTCCATAAACGCTCAAACCATATTTATTGATATAAAATACAAGTAAAAAACGTCGACCTAGGTTTCGTCCGTCTCCACGGACTTCTTCAGAACAATAAACATTGTAAAAGGACCTCTTAAATATCTTTCACATAACCAATTAATTGTCCAATTATCCAATCAACTTCCCATAAGAAAAGTTCAAAGGAAAAAAACAAATGCTTAACCAACAAAATATAAAGGCAGCAGATACGCGTTGTATATTAATACTGTCAAATAATACTGACTCTACTTGCTAAAACAGTATGCATACTTTAACTGAATGTGTAGTATTCCTTTCCAATTTGCAAAAAATTAATTTGTAAAAATGTTGTTTGTATATATGTATGCTTCTATTGATTATATACTGCTAAACAATATTAATGAAATTGTAATGAATTTTATATATATATATATATATATATATATGTGTGTGGGTAACTGATAATGTGACACACAAACAATATCTAACCCAATATCGTGCAAGAAATATATATGTATATATATTTCTTATGATTCTAAAATTAGAAAATATGTGCAATATGTATATACTATAAAATTGTCCTTGGGATGACATAGTTAACAAGAACTGGAATTTTATCAGTAAAGACAAGACAATAGGGGAAATTTTTAAAGGGCATGTAACATATGTATTTAGGAAGGACACATCATTTAAGGATTTGTTTGAAAGTTTGAATGTTAATACTAATAATATTTCACACAAACCTATGGGTAATTCCAAATGTGGTAGGTGTTCAACATGTAAACATTTGATTAATACTGGTACAGTTGTGACAGTTAACAATCACAACATTAAAATCAGCCAGCACATCAATTGTTACACCACCAATGTTGTTTATATCGCTGTTTGCCAACAGTGTGAAGGTTTTTATGTTGGCAAAACCAGTAGGCATTTGAGAGACAGGGTTAAAGAACATCTACTGGATATTAAAAACCATAAATTAACGAACGCTTTAGCTAGACATATAAATCAACATGAAAATCATTTTTTCAAGTTTTTTGGTGTATTACACCAGAACTTGGATTTACAGGGCAAAATAACTAAATTTAATTTAGATATTTTAGAATTGAGGATGCAGATATTTCTCAACGCCCACCAGTACCCTGGACTCAATGAATTTATCAGCATTAAGCCTATTTTATGGCTAAACCATATTAAGGGTCACTAACATACGTTTAGAATTTGGTGTATAAAATTTATTATACACATGTATATGTATTTTAGTAAGTATGGTACATTTGCACAGTAGTTATGTAATTATAATTTTATTTGTGGGATATTTTTCATGGACAATAAGTCCATTTTGGACATGTTTGAGATATTACATCATAACCATACACATATATTTTCAAGCATATATAGTTATATATTTCAGACGAGTTTTATACATCAGTTTTATATATTATATTTATTAACTTACTTGTATATTTATTGGCATATTTATATTTACCTATTTACATATTTATTGTATTTAATTAATTATTTATAAACTTTAATCCCAAGGACAATTTTATAGTATATACATATTGCACATATTTTCTAATTTTAGAATCATAAGAAATATATATACATATATATTTCTTGCACGATATTGGTTAGATATTGTTTGTGTGTCACATTATCAGTTACCCACACATATATATATATATAAAATTCATTACAATTTCATTAATATTGTTTAGCAGTATATAATCAATAGAAGCATACATATATACAAACAACATTTTTACAAATTAATTTTTTGCAAATTGGAAAGGAATACTACACATTCAGTTAAAGTATGCATACTGTTTTAGCAAGTAGAGTCAGTATTATTTGACAGTATTAATATACAACGCGTATCTGCTGCCTTTATATTTTGTTGGTTAAGCATTTGTTTTTTTCCTTTGAACTTTTCTTATGGGAAGTTGATTGGATAATTGGACAATTAATTGGTTATGTGAAAGATATTTAAGAGGTCCTTTTACAATGTTTATTGTTCTGAAGAAGTCCGTGGAGACGAACGAAACCTAGGTCGACGTTTTTTACTTGTATTTTATATCAATAAATATGGTTTGAGCGTTTATGGACCTTGGAATTCTTTTTTGAAGTACGGCAGCAATACAATACACGATACAGCACTTCTACTTTGGCTGTTGTGCTTTCTTCCCACGTTTGTTTTTGGAGGTATTGGTTCTTGGTTTTTTCAGACTAAAAACATTTTAACTGCTTGTATTTTGCTATCAATATCCATATAACAGGGCTTCCATTTTCTCAGTCTTTGTATTATATTTTGTTTAATATCTTCCCACATATCCTTAGCTCCCTCACCGACATCATTTTTAATCCATACTCCTAAATTCTTCATTTTATCATGTCCTCATAAATATGGATCTTGCTGAAACAATTCATATGTGGGAGTCTGGAATAATGATTAAGATGTTTGCCTTACAGACACAAGGTGCAGAGTTTGATTCTCATGTGGGATAGTTGGCTAGGCTTAAAATGGTCCAGAAGGGCAGTTAGCCTAGTACTAAACTATGAACCTGTATTGCTTTTGTTTTAGCTTCATTAATTTTGCATCCTGAAGAGGTTTGAAACCATCTCAGTATGTTCCACAACACTGTAATGTCCCTTTCTGGTTTTGTCAGCTATAAAATCATGTTACCTGCAAAGAGAGAGAGAGAGCTTTTCTTGATTACCATAACAATTATATCCTTGAGTTTTTGAGTCCCTTATTTTCTTTGCCAATGATTCTAAATATAATGCAAATAACAAAGGGGAGAGAGGGCACCACCGCCTGGTTCCTGTGCTCAAGCAGCCATTATCAGAGAGGACCCCACCCACTTTAATTTTCTCCTCTTAGCCTTCATATTTCCTCCTAATCAACCTTATAATTTTATCAAGGAATGCTAATGCTCCCATTGCTCTGCTCATAAAATCCCAGCTTACTATGCTAAATACTTTCTCTGCATCAAGACCCATCAGCAACAGTGGTATTTTCTTACATTCAGCTTCCCTCTGGATCATCACTGTTCTGTTTATGTTGTCAAATGTTTGCCTCCCCTCCACAAAACCACATTGATCCACATCTATTAATTTTTGTATCACTTTTGCCATTCTTTTAGCCATTATAGACATAACACTTTATAATCATGGTTTAGTAGTTTAATAAGCCTATATGAAGCTGGATCTGATGGATCTTTATCCTCGTTAGGTATTACAGCTACCACCTCTTTCTTCCAGGATGTTGGTACCTCTCCTCCTGTTAAAATACTGTTAAACAAAACATTCCAGATCTTCATCAGTTTTCCCAACTAGCTTCCAAATGTCCACAGGAATGCCATCTATTCCTGAGGACTTTGCTGTAGATTGGTTATGCATCACCATATTTATCTCATCTCCTCCTTTCCTGTTAGTAGTTGAGGCTCCTCTCCTTCTAGCCTTGGACAATTTACTCTTCCATAAACATTTCTATCTGTACCTTTTTTGATTTCCATATTTCTTTGTTTTATACAGACTTTCATAGAATTTATGAAATATTGCTAATACTTCTACAGGATCCCTTGTTATCTTCCTTGTTATAGGCTCCCTAAGCTTGGTGACAGCTCTTTTGACTTTCTGTTCATAGGTGTGTACTAGGCTAATGGCCCTGGAGCCTCTTTACAAGCCTAGTTCAAAAAAATTTCCTGGGCACCATGTCACCCAATGTTAGTTCACAGTGCCCCTATCCTGTAGGGCAACTGGAGTGATCCCTGGGGTGAACTTTCTGTTACCCATCCACTCATCAAGATTTCTCTTGAAGAGGGCCAGCAAGGTGCTCTGCTTGACATGAATGGGAAGCTTATTTCAGAATATGAGCAGTCTTTGGGAGATGAACCTGTCCCTCCAGCATATTCTGTTAATTGTAGTAATGAGGTTGTGATCTCTGGAGTGTGTGGTGCGGGGGGATTGGGATTTCTTTAGGTGTAGCATTTCAAGTAGGACTGGGTCCGGCATGCCTTTGTAAGTGAAGCAGAGATCACCTCTAAGTAGATGATAAGAGACTGAGAACAGCTGAAGTTTCTTGAGTCTGTCCATGTAAAGCATGTATTTAAGGCCTAGGATCCTTTTTGTGAGGTACTTTTGTGGCTGCTCCAGCTGTTGTAGGTGTCTGGTCAGGTACATGCCAAACATAGCTTTATATTCGATGATTGGTCTAATGAGGGATGAGTAGAGAGGGATGATGACCTCTTTCTTCCTGGATGCAAAACCTTTGGTTATAAGGTGTGCCATGTAGAAGGACTTTCTGACCACAGTGGCAATGTAGTGGTCAAAGTTGAGGTGGCTGTCAACCTGGGTGCCCAGATCTCTTATGGCCCCTTCAGTGTTCAGTGGGCTCCCATCAGCATGGTAATTCATGGGAACTGAGTTTTTTCCAAAGGGGATGATAACGCATTTTTTGGCATTAAGCTTCAGGCCATGGTTCAAATACCAGTCACTGGTCTCAGAGAGGCCCTTTTGTAAGATGGCTGCATCACTTGGGGAGTTGATAATGACTACTAGCTTGCAGTCATCAGCGAACTTGGTCAGCCAGAGTCCTTCTGTGGTGGCCTGGACTTCTGAGAATTAGGTGCCAAACAGGAGAGGGCCCATGACTGAGTCCTGTGGGACTCCACTCGTGACTGGTTGACAGTTTGACTTGGAATTTGCAGCTTTCACTCTGTGGGCCCTGTCTGTGAGACAATTTGCAACCCACCTAGTGATGTAAGGATTGATGACTAGTTTGGTGAGTTTATTAATGATACCTGAGTGGGGAATGGTATCAAAGGCCTTGACCAGGTTGAGATAGGATGCATGCACTGCCTTACCCTCTTCCACAGCCTTGGTGACTGCCTCAAAGAGGTCAACCAGGTTCAGCAGGCAGGATCTCCCCTTGACAAAGCCAAACTGTGTGGGGTCAAGAGTTTGGAGACTGCCTATATCTTTGTTAAGCAGGTCCATGATGATGCGCTCCATAGCTTTGCATACCAGACTCATCAAGCTAATGGGGCGATACTTCCCAGGGTCTGTAGTTGCTCCCCATTTATGGAGAGGGATGACTGTAACAGTGCACCATTCATTAGGGACATAGCCTGAGGTAAGGATGTGATTGAACAAGGCACACAGATGTGGTGTCAGTTTGTTTTGTAGCTCATGTAGGATGGAGCCAGGGATATTATCAGGTCTCATGGATGCTGTATTCTTGGCTTTGGACAATGCAGCTTTTACCTGCACCACAGAAATGGTGGGTACCAGACTTTCTTCTGGTATTGTGATAGGGCCCTTGTGGGGGAGAGAGGAGTAAAGTTGTCACTGAATCTGTCGGCCAGTATGTTGGCTATACTGTTGGCTCAGTATAGGAGGTGCCATTGTGCAATAAATCAGAGCAAATCTGGGTATTGCCTTTGAGGTTTTTGATATAGCTGTAAAAGGCTTTGTGGTTGTTTTTGGTGTCAGCTGCAATTCTGCCTTCATAGCTGGCTTTAGAGGATTTGATAAGGGATCTCAGATTTTTGTTGAAACTGATAATGGAGGTTTTCCAGTCTTGTGACTTCATTTTTTTTTGGAACAGTTTCTTCCTTCTGTTGTAGAGTTTATTGATGGCTGGGGACCACCAGATTGGCTTCCTTTTTTTGGAGGAGAGCATCTTAGTTCTATTTGGTATGGCAAGGTCCATGCATTTGTGTACGTGCTTGTACAGTGCATTGGTGTATGATTCGGCAGTCATGCAGCTATTTTCCATTGGCATGGGTGCTGAGAAGTTAACCACCTCTGTTTTTAGGAGGCCAAAGTCGGCTTTAGAGATGTTTTTCAGGGTGGTCACCTTAGCGGGGGTTGTAGGTGAGTTAGAAATTTCCATGGTGATCAGTTTGTGGTTGGATTTAACCAGGGAGGAATTAACTATTGATGTGGAGCAATGGTCTCCCATATTGGTGATAACCAGATTGAGGATGTTGCTTCCTCTAGTGGGGGTCAGAATGAGGTGGTCCAGGGCACTGGAATTGATAAATTCCAGAAAGTATTGTGCCTGTATATTGGTACTTGAATAGTTTTCCCAGTTGACGGAAGGGTAGTTGAAGTCACCCAGTATGAGAGTATTGGGTTAGACCTTAATAGATTCCAGGGTGCTTAGGAACTTAGTGTCAGAGTCTAGGGACATGTTTGGGGTTCTGTAGCAGGCTATGACTTGTATCACCATCTTACCCAATGTTACTTGTACCTGAAGTATCTCAGATGCATTATGCTGGGCTACCAGTCTAGGGGTGTGAGTATCCTTTAAGAATGTGGAGACAGCACCACCTTTGGAGCTTCCGACCGTATTCTGGGGCTGAAAGTTATGGAATGAGTTGTAGCCTGGGAGTGCAGGGGTACTTTCTGCCTCTTTAAACCAGGTCTCCGTTATAGCATAGATGTCAACAATCACCATTTTGAGGAAAGCTTCAAGCGAATGCATCTTGAGATTTAGACTTCTAGCATTGATCAGCATGACCCTCAGATTGCATTTGTTTGTAGCTGTTATGGTGGAATTTTGGTCTTTTGAACACTGCCTATAAAAGGCACTATAGGGGTGGCAAGAGCCTTAGCCAGTACCAGGAATCCCAGGGGTGACATATGCAGGCTGTCTCTGGCAAAGCATCGAGGTCTGCCGATCATGTCATCCCAGGCAGACAGATACTGGATCCCTTAGAATGATACCAAAAACTTAGCCAGTTGTTGAAGTCAGTCATTTTTTGCTCGTACTGTGGTATCATTCTGGGTGAGTCATTGTGCTAAAAGTTTTTGTGCTTTAGAATTATTATCAAACACAGTTTTTTAGGAGGGTGGCCTAATGGTTAAGGCATTCACCTTACAAACACAAGGTGTAGGGTTTGTTTCTCACAAGGGATAATTGGCTAGGCTTAAAATGGCTCGCAAGGGCAGTTAGCTTAGTATGAACCTATGAACCTATATTATCGAGGTAATCCCTTATTTTCTGTTTAGCATGCCGTAGTTGCTGCCCTTCTTGTTCTGTGAGATTCCCCCTATTTTGCAATAGTTTAATATTTGTCAGTCCCTCTAAATAGTTCTTGTTACTTTTTAACCATATCTCCCTTTCTTTTATTTCCACCCTATTTTTATATTCCACTTTATCCCTAGCTTTATTTTGAGAAGAAGTCTTTTCTAATAGCTCATAAATAATTTCCACTACCCATTCCTTAAATTCTCTCTTTTCAACATATAGGTGGGAAAGTGCCAGTGTCTCATTTTTATTTCATTACCCTGTGTTTTTATTTTAGCTATTATTGGCACATGATCTGAAATAGTTATTGGTTGCATATGAAGACATTCAATTAAATGCACATGTTCCTGTGAAATATAAATTCTGTTTAGCCTAGCCAAGTTTTTTGTATTTTGGGGAATAATATGTAAATTCACTCTGGATTCCTAATACTGAATTTACATCTTCCATGCCAAATATTTTCATAAATTTCTTTAAAAAACTACCCTCTTTTCTTATATTTCACTTTCTGGGCTCCCCAGACACATCTTCGCTGTTGCAAATCAAATTCCAGTCTCCAACTCTAAGTAATATTCCTTGCTGAAAGCTGATTATTTCTCCCAGAAATTTCTTTAGCTCCATTATAGCAGTTTTTGATGGAATATAAATATATGCCAGTGTAATCCTCATCCTGTCTTGCCAGTAGCCCTTTAGTACTACAAATCTACCATTATTGTCTTTTTTCCTCTTCTATTACTATTGGAGCTCATTTTGCAATTAATATCAGTACTCCTTTCTTCCTTTGCCCCAGGTATTCCACTGAATAACCATCCTGAAAACCTTTCTTTATCAAATTCACATGTTCAGTTCTTTCCAAGTGTATCTCCTGTAGCATAACTATTTGCACTCTACATTTTTAATATAGTTCACTGCTGTTTCTTTTTTGTATTTATCTGTAAGACCATTAACATTTAAAAACTTTATAGAAGGAATCATATTCTTGATGGATTATTATTCCCATCTTTTATGTATATAAAATAGTGTTTTGTTAAATGTCTAGTTCCAGCTTTTGTGTTACATGCATGCACTGTTTGGCAGGTTATTTTTCTATACAATTATCTTTTGTCATCTCCATTTGAGCCTATGTCACATCTTGTAGAACGTTTTGTTTTATTGAAAACCCTAAAATAAGAATACACACACACATACACACAATGTTCCCCTAAAACCTACTAATTTAATAACACACACAGCTATGTACATCTTCAAATATTGACGTTTTACCCCTTAATAGGAACAAAAGTTCCAAACTGACAGCCACACACACAGACTTGAGCTAAACAGAAAGAAAGATTATCCATGCTAAGACGCATATTAGACCCTGTGATCCTATTAAGTGCTATCTGGTTTTGCCTTATCTTTATAGCTCTCCCAGCTGGGAAAACACTTGAATGTTTTCAGAAAGCATTTTCTCCAAGCCATGTCTCTTTATCAGATTGTCTGCTAGTGACATGAGAACCAGATACAGGACTGTTTACTAGAAAAAAAGACCGTATAATATTCAATATTCTTTTTCATTTACTTGCTTTCTGTTAAAACATGTTGCTATATAAATCTAATGGTCTTAACCCAGTCATCCCCTTTGAAAGAATGAGAAAAGCTTATTCATTTTTTTACATTGCAGTGTCTACATTTCTTAAAAACTGAACAAGGAGAAAGAGAGAAGAAGGGAGAAATAAAAAGAATAAACAAAAACACCTATTTACATTAGTATCCCCATTACACTTAAAAATAACTGAAAAAAACTTTATAACATGCAGAGAAAATCATGCACTACTTAAGTAATACTGTTAAGAAAAAAATGTTTTACTTGCAGTTAGCTCTCTCTCTCTCCTCTTCCCCTCTCCTGAGTATTTGTCCGAATATTAATGACATAAAGTAGTGTATATGCCTTAGAGTTCCCTACAAGTTTAACAAAGTCCAAACAAGTCCAATATTTTCAGATTTTCTTGTTATGTCCTGTTTCACAAATATAATTATTGCTTTGTAATCCCACATTTGTCATTTTCCAAGCTACTGATTTTAGTCTCCAAACATTAATGACATGAAGTAGGGCATATGCTTTAGAGTCCCCTACAAGTTTAACAAAGTACAAGAAAGTCCAATATTTTCAGATTTTCTTGTTCTATTCGTGTTCATCTCCATCTCCTAACCCCTGTCTCTGTTTCATCTCTAGTGCACTCCTAATTCTTCTAATCAACTCCTGTACTTTCCCCTCTCTCAGGCATTTTCCATTCAAACACTGGAAAAAGTTTCACTGACACAGTCTCTCTGTGGTCTTTATTGCCAGAAGAACAAGAAGCAGAATTTCTTTCTGTTTCACAGCTCACTTTTTGTTGGACAAACTTTTGTAATTCTTCTCTAGCGTGTGCTTCATCAAAAATGTTTTTATTCCTACAGGGAAAAATATTTTGAAAATAGCTGAGTTCAGCAGTTTGAATCTCATGCCTGCATCTCAACATTCCCTGAATAATGGGATACATTTACTCATCTTCTCCCAGGTGTACGAGGGCAAGTGCAGTGACCAGACTGCAGTCTATCACAAAGAAGATCTATGATTGTCAATGGCTATTAAAGAGCCATGAAATCATCCTGACTTATCTTCTTCTTCTTGCTTTTAATACAACTCATTTAAACAGACACTGGAAGCTGATGCATATAGCACATCTCTTCTCCACAAACACTCTGCTGTCTCCCACTTTTAGTACTTTGTCCTTCTGCTATAGTTTTGTCAGAATCAACTCCTTCTGCCATTAAGATTGCATTTTTACTATTAAAGGTCTAGTTTGTTTTCTCATAGCCAGGTTTGGAACATACACATGATGTTCCCTTTCAATTAACAATTCCTGTTGTGGAATACCAATCCAGTTTTTTATTTGTGCTTTCATGAAATTAATACAGTATATTCCTTCCAGCTTCTCAGGTACAGCAGAAAAACTCAGGTTTTCTCTACATGCTCTGTTCTCTAATGCTTTTATTTTTTGAAACATCTCATCTTATGCAGTCTCATATTCAGCCAGCATTTTCTTCATTTTGACGTCTGAGTTTTGCAGTTTTATCATCTTATCTAAGTATCTGTTTAAAGCTTCTTCCACTTTTTCCAACCTTTTATTGTTTGAATTGATTTATTTTAGTCAGGTCTGTATGCAATTGCTTTAAACTTTCCTCAAGGTTACTGAAGTCATGTCTGAAGCTTGCACTTTGTTTGCTGAACAGCTACAGTATTTTTCCCAGTCAGTGTTTTTTCATCACATTTTGTAGATGATTTTACTTCAGGTTCTCTGTATTTCTTTTTTCCTGTCATCCAGGCAGTGCACTTACTAGTTAGTTGCTGAAATTTACTCAGAAATTCAGGTCCACTGGCTTTCTCTGCTAAGTTTTTGTTTTCACACTGGAATAACCATAAATTAAGCTGTTACTCAATGTGCAGTCATCTTGGAAGTTCAACAGGATATATTTTTGGTATTTTACTGGAATTGCTGAATAGAAAATAAATGTTTCTCACCCTGGCCAATGCACAGGACATGTCCCTCATTCAGAAGGCTGTGTTGCAACCATTCTTTTTGATTGTTTCTATTATGGTGTTGTTTTTTAACATCTTTATTGAATTATTACTCAAGACATAGGCAAACATATGTTTATATAAAAAGAAAACAAAACATACTAACATTCACAGTTACAAACATTATACATCACATATATTATTTTGCACAATTATCATCAATCCAACATTACAAAATTGTTCAATTCCTGCCTTGCCTTAAACCTCACTCCTCTTCCAAAACATTACTCTGCTTGTATTGTTCCAACAATTTCCATTTATTTATGTAATTTGCTATTACCCTTTTCTAAAGATCCTACTTCCTTTTCTTTTATCTATCTCTGTTACAATATTCACAGCTTCAGATACAGTTGATTTAGACTTTGATTTCCATTTTCTAGTAATTGCTTTTTTGGCAACCACCAGAATTAAACTTAACAATGCCTTACTATGTCTAGGCAATTCAGATCCTGCATCCCAGTTCAAAAAAATATTTCCGTAGTTACACTCATTTGCTCAATCAATATTTTTGCCAGAATACTCTGTAGGAAATTTTTAAAGTCTGACAAATCATTACACTCCCAAAACATATGTTTCCAGTTACTTCTTTCTTCCTCACCACACCTCCAACATTTGCTATCTACCTGAGGAAAAATTATTTGGACTGTGCTTGTGGTATAAAAATACCTATTCAAAAATATCAGGCAAAAATCTTAAATCTTATAGACTTTGTTGCATATTTGGGAGTCATACATATGTCTTCCCATTGTTTTCTTGTGAATTGCTTATCCAGTCACTCTTCCCAATCATGTGTAACCTCATCTGACTGATTTCTATAGATATTCTGCAATATTTTGATGCCCTACTCATCCTCCCTTTTTAACAGCAGCTTCTGTTCTAGATTCATCTAAAATCTCTACCTCTACCACATCAGGTCTTTCACTCAAGATTCCCTTATCCCTTTTTCTTTGGCTGTACTTTGATATCAGTCCCTGATAGGGAAGTCAGTCTCTAGCCTGTAGTCCAAATGTCTTCTTGGCCACTTCCTATTTTATTACCTTTTTCTCTCTGTTTATTTGCTCTCATTATCTAGGTCAGTTTTCTCCAATAAATTGCATCCCCCTCTTGCCTATTATCTGTACCCCTAATTGCAGTCATCCCAATCAGCAGAATATCCTTTCTGCTTTTTCATGTTGGTTTAGTTCTTAGAATACGTTCTGCTACTTTATGAATATAATAGTCTGTATGGCTGTTGTTCTCCTTAAGGATCTGCATCCAAAAGCCCACTTTTTCCTTATTTCTTGAATTTCTTTTACTGCTCCATCATCATCCTTTTCCACTTTGAATGTGTTACAACCATTCTTGATGTCCACATAATTCCCTGGTATCTGTGATTGCACATCAGTTGGCACTATAATGGTACAGGATGCCAGGCTGAGAAATCTGTGACACCAGAGGACCTGTGGCTATAAGGGTTCAAAAAACTTCATGGGTGGAGTCTGATGGCCGCACACAAATGAGAGAAAATCTTTTGTGCTTCTTCCCCTTGTCTAAGGTCTGATATTATATGCATAGAGTATGATCCTCTATCACTGATTCTGATGCACACCAGTGTGATGCAGACAGCTACCATTCTGGCTTTATGGGCATTCATGAACTGTGTAAAGTAGAGAGTTCTTCAGGTGGCTACAAACAACATGGCTGCAGTATACAAATAACACAGGGTGGCACTTGCTTGAACTAAGTCTGCAAGATTAATATGGAGTTGTGAGACCTAGCCCTGTCCCTAATACTCCAGCTAATGGAACTGCATTTGGCCATTTGTCCGGGGACCGATATTTCCTAACTGGTTGTTTAGCTAGAAAAATGTTTCGGGATAGTGAGTGGTATCTGAACCTGGAGGTAGTTTGTCTGTGGGGCTCATGGGAAGGAACCTGTTCACCTTCTATAACTTTGCCCAGATCTTTATGTTTTGTATAAGACTAGATAATACTGTCTGAGGATGTGGACAGGGGATGTGCTATATGCATCAGCTTCCAGTGTCTGTTTAAATGAGTTGTATTAAAAGCAAGAAGAAGAAGATAAGTCAGGATGATTTCATGGCTCTTTAATAGCCATTGACAGTCATAGATCTTTGTGATAGACTGCAGTCTGGTCACTGCACTTGCCCATCAAGGATGATCTGCTTGTAGTGCAACATGACAGCATTCTACACCTCTCCATTCATGTTTTCTGTTTGACCATATGGTTATTGACATTATTGCACCTAAAAGGACCCACCTTCTGAAGTGTTGAATATTATCCAGGAAACTCAAAAGTCTATGATCAGGATCTTGTTTAACTGAATAGAAGAGTTTTTCAGTGTTATGTCAGTAAGAAAATATTTCCCGTGGCAAGTAGCTCTGTCTTCGGTCCTTTACTTTCTTATCCAGTTGATGAATTCAGGCCTGTTGTGTTCTTCCACTGTGCTGCAATGTTCTGCATTGTCTTGCCTTTTATGGGAGTTTTCCTTAGCATCTAGAGCCACATTTAAGCTTTTTATGAAAGTTCCCTGCATTTGCAACTTCCTAAGATAGTTATGCATCATTCACAGGACTTGAGGTTTGTTTTAAAATAGTTGACTCAGGTTTTTTTCTTTGTCTAGTTATTACAGCTCAGTAGAGAACCATTCTTTTACTAAATGTTACCTCATTCAGAAGAGTCTCTAAATTGCATGCACTGGTATGCTCTCCTCCTTTTGTGTTGTGCCATAAAGAAAGAGTAACCTTCTCTACAAATCTATCCTTTATGCTAAAAACCATGTCAGACATTTTTGTCTGTTTTATTTTATTTTATTTTGCTTTTATTTACTGAGGTTGTTTTACTGGGTTTAGTAAAAATAAATAAATAATAAATAAATCTATCTTTTCAACGGAGGTCCGGGGAAAAAAGCTACAACATATTACAGACATTTATAAACAGTCATTCGGTAATATACATGCAGCGATATTAAGTAGTATACATTAACAATTGCACGTAACTTTTGCTAACTAGATTATATTCATATGAAATAAAGGTAACTATTACAGTAAAAAAAGGTACTTATGCATTAGTAGATGTTGAACATTGAGCATTTGAAAAGGTTTGTTAGCGGGTTTGTCAAATAGATAATAGATTACAAGATTAGTGCTTAAAAACTCGATGAAATGGAGGTGAGGGAAAAAACTGAGATAGGACAGAAAATGTTAATATTGTAGTTAAGAGGTGGGGCCTAAATCAGAATATTCAAGTATTTTCTTTTATCTTCATCTGCAGAACCTGGGGGAGTGAATATTATATTATATGGATGTCAGCATACAGCTGTGTGAACATGCATTTCTAGGACCAAATATACTAATACTTTTGATCAGCTTTTTACTTCCTTTGTTCATTATAACTATGCTGTCTCTGTGGGCCAAAATATTAGTTCCAGTTAACTTGCCAGCTGAGTATGTTTTATTACAGTTCTATTAATTACCATTTTGAGTGTCCTTTCATAGCAGAACATTAGGGGTCTTTATTAAAACCTGACATAAACAGCGCTCAGATCAGATAACACAATATGTCAGCAAAAAACAAATGCAAAAACTTAAGAAAAAAATGAACAACTAAGCATCAATAATAAAATACACTGCAAATAGTCAACATGACATGACTTAAACCACTTCACTACTTTTGCCATAACCATAATGTAATGTTGCAAAAAAAAAACTTATTTTATATGTCACTTCTTATTACAAAGGCTTATTCACATTGTCCCTTTCAAATGGGCCACAGCCATGACATCAAAATTCTGTTTGTATGAGCCACGTCAGAAACAGTATAATGGGTAAAATCACCATACAATAGCATAACCATATTTAATTGTGTAAAGCACTGTCGATTCCAAAGCTTTGCTGCTTTGATGCAAACCCCTGCATTCCTTCATTCCAAAACTTATGCTGTATGGTTTCTAATACTTGACATCCATTACAAAAACCTTTCTCTTTTAGTAAAAGATGCCACTTAAAATTGATTCCCCTGCTTTAAACTGCTCATACTTTAAATCATTTATCTAGTAGTACTGGGAAGATTGTGCCATGGATCAATGAAATAAAGGGCCAGATTCTAAAAGACTTGATCTCAAACTAAGTCACTTACTCCGAGACTTGCTCTCAGAGTAAATGACTTACTCCGGGAGCAAGCCTTTTGGGATCTAGCCCCTGAGTGTATGCCATTTTATACATAGGCCATACACCAAAGTAACTCAGTAAACCAAAAACAGAAAGCAAGTTCGCAGGACTCAGCTCCTCGGAAGATTAGTTTATTCAAACCACAGATGATGAAACGACAGATGTTAAAACATAAAATAATTGTTTTTTGGTAAAGGCGTTCATGGAGTTTATGGTGGTTTATTTTATGTTTTAACATCTGTCGTTTCATCATCTGTGGTTTGAATAAACTAATCTTCCGAGGAGCTGAGTCCTGCAAACTTGCTTTCTGTTTTTGGTTTACTGAGTTACTGTGGCTTGTGGAGTTCAGTGGAGGTGATTGATTTATTTCATACACCAAAGTAAGCCACTTACACTGAGAAGTCTTTTAGAATCAGGACAGGCTTAGCAGAGTAAGTCACTTACACTGATAGCAAGTCTTTTGGAATCGAGCCCAGAATGTGTTCATTATTTTATATCAAAGTTATCTGCTGGAGAGAGTATTCACTGTCTTCAAGCACCATAACAATATTTTTGACTATACTTATTAATCCCTCATCATTTCCTGATGAGCTATATATATATATTATATATATATATATATTAGAAGCTGTGCCTGCTTATATACCCCTCCCAATTTAATTGATAGTCAAGTTAGTAGGTTGTCATGAATATTTTAGTTACAGGATTTAATTGGTGTCAATTAAACAATTGTTTTAACTATCAATTAAATTGGGAGGGGTATATAAGCAGGCACAGCCTTCATTCATTCATTTTACATCTGAAAAGTCTGGTGGACGAAAATGCTTTGTATTGTGTGGCGCTTATGTGATTAAACCTGCTGCTGCTTACACCTACAGGCTCTTGTTTTTTACTACCTTCTGCCTCTTTGGGTGCCAATCATAAAATCTTACACATTTTAATGACAATACAAAAACCTATGAATACATCTACCAACAATTCCCAGTTAAAGAAAATATATAAACAACTCAATATTCTATCACAAAATTTATAAATTATATGGGACCTTAATTTTAATATGCTGAAAATAGATGTCTGTTCATTCAATCCAGGGAATGTTATAGCATTTAATCTAATTTGCCAGTTAACCTCTGTGGTTTCCAGCATATCTTCCCATGCTCCACCTCTCAAATCTTGGTACACAACTTCTAAACCAAAAAAAAATAAAAATAGTGTGTAGAAAATTATTCTATATGTTTGTACAAAGCACTGTTTTTACTTTTATTTTTTATGTCCAAATTATGTTCATAAATGTGTTCTCTAAAATGTCTTTTGATTTTGCGTATATAAAGTGTTCGACATTCCTGGTACAGGGCTACCATGTGAAGGGATCAAGTACACATTGGTCCCATAATTTACTCATTATCACATTTATCAAGTACGCCCTTTTTTCATACATCAGTCTAAAGGTTTTCCAAAAAATACTAAATCTCTAATCCACTGAAGAACTTCCTGCCACTGCTCATGCACAACATTGGCATTCCTAATCTGAATCCCCGACACCTCAAAAAAAAAATGGGATGAAAAGAAATAGCATCAGATCTACATGTGCCCCGTAAATGCATATTTTTCTGTCTATTTAACTCTAAACCTGCACACTGCAGATGCATCTCAACAACATCTATAATTGTGAGCTATTAAAACAAAATTTTCTGCATAAACTAATGCCAGCAGTAAAACTAACCCATGTATTATATCACACTGTACTCTCTGTTAATGCTGCATACTCATAGCCACTACTGTGATCATCGCTAATGAATATAGCATGCCACTCAAAGGACAATCCTCTTTCAAACACATCAGTGTGTCTTCTGAGCCATTCATTCACCAGTGATCACCCATATTACCAAAAGCTGCTTCTATAACTCTAATTAATTTTTTCCTATTCTATAAACAGTTAAGATATAAAACAACTGACTCACTCTCTGAAAGGCATTTTAAATATCCCCTGCCATCATCCTGCCAGTCCCCTGTAACCAATGGATGAAATTAACAATTTCTTTAACCCACTGTAATGTACCCTCAACATGTCTTCCAGTAATACCATAAATGTAATGTAGCATGATCCCTGACAAGATAGGATTAAAGTGTAACTGCAACATTTTCATAAGACTCTTACAATCACAGTTACATAAGGACAGACAGCGCATACCAATTAGTAATAATGCCCTTCTTACTGTTCTAAAGACACCCTGACAGATGTCATCAGACAAAATACCTTTACCCAACCACTCATGTAATACCACCAGAAAATACTTTCTCATCTGCCTTTCTCATGTGAATATAAAAAACATATCCTGTCCCATCCCATCCCATCTATACCTGGAGAACTATTCACTTTCATCTGATTCAAGCTACTTCCAGTTCTTTTAAAGTTGTCCCTTTTTCTGTAGCCAATGTTTACTCCTCAAACAAATAAGATATCTTCCACAGCCTCATGGACCTGCCAATAAAAGGAGCATACCTATCCACCAAAAAAAAAGGCATTTACTACCCTCTGGATCCTTTCCTGCATGGTATTCACAACACCAGAGGCATCTTTCAACAATTGTATATAACTTAATTTCCTATAAAATGGCTTTCCCAAAAAAGGGCCAAAATTTTTTTTTTTATGAAACTTCCACTGTACTTGAAATCAAGCCAGACTATTATGACCCCAAGACACAAATGAAAGCATAAACCAAATTAGCATATTCAGTTGTCCTAAAAGTCCATACATCTTCTTCCACCTCCCCATAATCCTGTTTTTGTTTTTCTTTAAAGATTATGCAGCATTCATTCCAAGAGAAGTAAAACAGTCTCAATGAATGATGCTTTTCTCATAAATCATAAACAGCTCACATCATGAGAAGAAAGGAGCTACACAATCCAGTTATCTGTTTCATGCATTTTCCATATATTAAACATGTATCATCTATCCCAGAGATGCCTGAACCACCTATTGATCAGAAAAAAAAAACACCCACTAGACTGAGTGTCTTCCTCAAGTTACTTTAACATTACTGTAAATAAGATTGGGTCAGGGGTTGGCATAAAGGTTAAGGTGTTTACCTGACAAGCATAAGGTGCAAGATTTGATTTTCAAGTGGGGTAACTGGCTAGGCTTAAAATGGCCTACAAGGGCAGTTAGCCTCATACTGACCTATGACACTAAGACTTGTCTCCATTTTGAAATGAATCCTGACATTTAAGTGAACAGCCATGGAGAATCCAAATACACCCACCACCATTCCAAAGTGTCCTGCATAATGCCAGTCTCTGGGATATTTCTACACCTACCCAGCCTCAAATTGCAATTAAAATCTCTCAGTAAAACAATGTCAGCATTCGTTAAGACAAACTGCTGAAGATGCTGAAAAATGTATAACCTCCTTGCCACAGAAGTATCAGAATAAACCATTATAAGCCTCGTGTTAATAGGGCAACATGTTTCAAGTTTTGTTACTCTGATGCTGTGCATTATTTTCAATAAAGACACATTTTGTGTCTGACTTCCATCAGTGAGATACTTGACAGAGACTTGTGCCATGTTTGGGGCTCTTCATTTTGAGGATAACAAATTATCTATAGCAGAAGTTTAGATACTCTTATATTGAGGTCACTGCCATAACCGGCTTATGTAATGTATGGTTTTGTAACAAGTATAGAATGCTGCCAATAAAGCAGTACCATATAGCCTGACACTCAGATTGGCCTGCCATACAATAACTGAAGAGACCTATTTTGTATATACTGACAGTGGACATAGTGTTGGCAATCAGTAAAATACATTGTACACAAGGGTGACAGATTATGCAAAGGCAGGTTTCTCATTCACATGTTTTGGTAGTATGATTTCTGAGGTATTGATTCCAAAAATAAAATTTGTTGTCCATCTGCAGCTTAGATGCCAGACTGAGCTCCACAGGCATCTATCTTTGGCAGTTCAGATAGCCAGTTTTGTCAGGGGGGGGGGGGGGAGTCAATGACAACCACTGCTGGGTAAACAAGTCCAGGTGATGGCTTCTAATTCTTATGTAAGGAACAAATAAGCAGAAATGATGGCATGCCATCTGCTGTTATAGAGAGTGCTCATAAAGCTATACCTCCTTGTTCATATCTTTAGACATTACAATGAAATTAGTAAAACTAAATCTGCTTTAGTTTTAGTTCCTACTCTTTTCATGGTCAGCATCCATGCAGTTCCTCCCTACTGACGTACTCTGGTTATGTATTCTGGCACAAGCATATGTACATCTTTTGATGAAAGTTCTACTATATCTGCTGCTTCACCTGTTGATAGTAAGCTTAGGCGTTTGCCTTTCAGCCTTAGTGACCAGGTGATGCAAAAAGGGAAGTATTTTTTCTGAGTCTGCAACGTCAGTGGAACCCTTATTTTGACCCACATCATGATTGTTTTGTCCCTTGTATCAGACTGATTGCTTCAGAACTGTGGATCTTAGAAAACTATTTTATTTCCTATATACAGAATCCTGGTAGGATCCATACTCAGAGGAAGGTTGACCACATAGCTGAGAGTTAGACATCAATGACCTGTAAGGAAAATTATTAAGTGTGAAGTCCTTAAAATATTATTGTGATGAAAGTACTTGTTTTTATGCCATGATGAGTATGGTAGTACTTGCCACCAGGGTTTTTTAATGGCCTCTGTGTTTGCTTGTATTTTTTTTATGTATGTATATATGTATGTTAACTGGAAACGTCCAGCTGCGTAGATATAATTTATAGTGGAGGTCATGTGACTAAAACTCCATAAAAGATTTAGTACCAAAGAAGAATAGTAGGTTTACAATTAGATGCGTACTAATCAAACATGAATTTTTATGCAAACATTATTTGGTTTACCTAGACTTTTTTTGCATCTCATTTTATCAATACCTGGTGAATCATTACTTTCCTGCAAATGGGTGGATTGTTGATGAGCTGTTACACTGGGCACCTGGTTTGACAAAAGCACTGTCTTTAGTGTATTCTGACTGCAAGGTTGGATGACTCAGAGTAATGTTTAAGCCTATATCAGAAAAAAAAATAAAATGGTACTGGTGCTAGGGGTAACTCATGGTTCATGCTGCAATGGTTTAAACCTTCTCATTTCTAAGCAGTTTTGGAATCTTTCAGATATTACTCAGGGCCACTGATCTGATGTAACACAATAAATATCAAGAGTTTTTGGGATATGAATTATTTTTTTTCCCAAAAATGCATATTAACCAGGCAGGCAGATAGCACATCCCTCTTCATATCCTCCATGAGAAAATATTGCTACAGTATATTAAGTTATTGGTGACATGGTCACTTTGGCAGGCATACCAGAAAACCTAACCATTGATTACAGTTTCTTCATCTGGTGTGTGTGTGTGTGTGTGTGTGTGTGTGTGTGTGTGTGTGTGTGTGTGTGTGTGTGTGTGTGTGTGTGTGTGTGTGTGTTCCACTCATATTACACTTCTCTCAAATATAGCTGAATGAACTAGGTATCCTGTATGCTGTTAGACTTTCTGTATGATACCTTAAGATGAGGCTGCAAGGCTCCAAAAAACTCTACCAGTTTTTTTTTCCTAATCAAATACACAGTTTCTCTACCATGTGTATATCATGTCATGAAGTTTTATTAAAATCTCCTGTATTCCTTGAGAAGCTTAATATGTTCCTCATACAATGGCTAGTTCAAATTCTTTTGTCTTCCCAGTCATATGCTCACTCCAAAACATTAGGTTCTGTCTCCCTAAAGCAAATTTTGGGAAACTTAATGTACCACCAGAGACTTATGAAATGTTTCAGATGTAAACTAGTAGATGTCAGTAATGTGTTTCCTTCAGCTGATTGTCGAAAAGGCGTTATTTCCTTCATGGACAGTAGAAAAATATTCAAGTAAGGAATACTTTCTTGCTGTATGTTCACTGTTAATTTCTAGCCCTGTACTATTTTGTTGACATCAGAATTCAAAGTTATGCTCCTGCCTCTTACAGGTGAAGAAGCTGTTATCAATGTAACATTTGTATACCTTGATGTTCTGGCAATTATATACGTTATGGTGAATGCAGATTTCTTCAAAACACCACGTGTACAAGTTGGCCTAACTAGGATAAATTTCACCTTATTGCCATTCCCCACTATTGTAAGTAAACCTACCACTGAAACAGAAAAAGTTGTTGGAGAGTCAAAATTCTGCGACACCTAAATCATACTGTGTAGAGCTGTATAAACTCTTAACACAGACAGTAACTAGGAAATCCCCTCTTCCCAAACACTCATTTACAATCTAACTAGGCAACCCAACTTTTTAGGATAAGAAGGCAAGCTCATCGATATGGGATGAAGAAAATTATGTAAAATGACCTAAACATTTTCAGGGGTCTGTTTTTACCTGATACTATTGGTCTTATCAAGGTTTGCACGACTATCTTTGATCTTGAATAGAACATAAAGTGAAGCTGATTTGTGTTTTTAGGCAGTAGATAACCACCAATATTTTCTGAGAGCATAGTTCAACTTTTTCCAATTAAAAGGTCCAGTCCAAAAGATTGTAACTTGTGCTAATAACCCTCTGGGCTCATTACAATAATACTTCCACTTTTATTTGCTGCTTTGATAACCAAATCTTTCTTGCTGGCTGACTCCTTCATGACTGTCTACTCTTGCACATACACAAATTAAAGCTGAGTCACCACCTCTTATGCTTTGAAAAAAAATGAAACTTTTCACTGCCCATTTTTAAATTAATGTTGGTGCTCAAAGGTTCATAGAGGAGTACTAGTCAATCAGTCTGCAGACCATTACAAGTGGAGCCAAAAACCCAATTCAAAAGTTTCTTCCAGACTTAAGGAGGGCAGGCCAAGATAAACTGGGGGAGGGGGATGTTAGGGATTTGAGGCTGCCTATCCAATTATCTAAGTTTACCCTTAAGGTGGCAAAGGTGCTGTAGATCATTGTCTGTATTGTACCTAGTCAGCCACTGTAGATAGATAGCATGTGCACATACATTACTGAGCATGTGCAAGATCAGTGCCATTTTGTATGGTCAGTCAGACTGAAAGCAGGCATGAATGGAGATGCACATGTGTGTGTGTTTGAAGTAATGAGTCAATCAATTTGTTTATGTTCCAGTTACAGCTCCTGATGTATTTATGTACAATAAAAAACTTGAACCCATCACAGTGCCTCAGTGTCTCATTTGAATACAAGCGATATGTGATATGGTGTCAGAATGGGATTCGAAGTGAAGCAACTCGCAAAGCATGAGGCACGTAGTTAAAAGTGGAGGAATATACAGGAGACAACTTGCAAACAGGTCAGCAGTTATTCAGAGGTACTTAAACTCATTTAAATGATTTTTCAATCGCTGAGTAAGTTGCAAACCATTCAAAATGTTCAAAATAATTCTTGAGATAAACAAAATGTCTGAAATATCGACATACTGATAAAGGTATTTGAAATAAATACAAAAGTGTTGCATAGATTCTAATCTCTTACATACTCAAATGTTTGTTTACTAATTTACAGATAGTACCATATCTCCAATGATGGGCGGCCACGGTGGTGCAGTGGTTAGCATTGCCACCTCACAGCAAGAGGTTCTCCGGTTCGATCCTCGGCTGGGGTGCCTTCTGTGCGGAGTCTGCATGTCCTCCCTGTGGTCGCGTGGGTTTCCTCCGGGTGCTCCGGTTTCCTCCCACATCCCAAAGACATGCTGCAGGTGGATTGGACACTCTAAATTGGCCCTAGGTGTGCATGTGTGTGTGCCTTCTGTGGAAGGTTGGGTGCCGGGCTGGCAACTCGACACTGTAAAACTTCACTGCCAATTAATGTGCGGACATGGTGATCCGCTGTGGCAACCCCTAACCGGGAAAAGCCGAAAGAAGAAGAAGAAGAAGACCATATCTCCAATGATATTCTCTACATATTCAAGCTTACTTACTCTCTGTCTCCCTCTTCTCCTCCTTCTGTTCTTACTTTCCCTTTTTTCTTTCTTCTATTTATGTAAATATGTACACACACACACACACACACACACACACGCACACATATATATATATATATATATATATATATATATATATATATATATATATATATATATACGTATGGGTCTACTTCAGAATGTTGACCGTTCAGAATGCCGACTTTCATTTGGCTGACGCCATATGATCGACATTCCGAAAGACCAACATCCTGAAATAGCTCCATTTACCCCACATCCCCTGCTATTTAAATATTCTCACTCCGAGATCGCACTACAGTGCAGGAAAGGGGAATCTCCCAGTCCCGCACTGTAGCGGGAACTCCGCTATCATCTGTTGGCCTTTAAACATTCGCTCATATGGTGTCAGCCATATGAGTTACGAACATTTGACAATTCGAACAAATGAAGGGCTCCTATATATATATATATATATATATATATATATATATATATATATATATATATATATATAAATATAAATATAATATATATATATATATATATATATCTATATAATATATATATTTATATATATATATATATTAGTTTTATAATATCTATCTCTCTCTCTCTCTCTCTCTCTCTCTATATATATATATATATATATATATATATATATAAATGTGTGTGTGTGTGTGTGTGTGTGTGTGTGTGTGTGTGTGTGTATGATGGTATGTTTCCGTTATTGGGGCAACACTATTAATGAGCGTTTTCCATTCCGTTCATTGGGACAGTGTTTTCATGGATACAATGACTCTCTGGGTAGTAACAGCTATAATCCTGAAATGTGAGTATTATAACTAGCCCCAAATTTTCAAGCACCCTGTTTCTGGGTCAAAAAGTTTAAGATCTTTCGCCTATTTTTTTTTTTCAAGATGGGGTAGCGATTTACAGTCAACAAACAGTGCCCAGTCCCAGCTTTAGTTACTTTAACTTCAGAAACTCCAAGTTAATTAAACTCCTGTAATCTTATACTGCTTTAAAAGCCATCATTCCCAAAATATACAGCACATCTGTGGTTTGAAAATGTTATTCCTATTATTTATGTATTTATTTTTCTTTTTTGAAGGGGATCCGAGTCTGTCTCAGCAGTAGAAGTAAGAAACTGAGAGCTACGTCGTTTAGCAGATAATTGGACAGAGCAAAATAGTGTCAGTATGAGGTGTCACAGTCAGAGAAAGTGTTGCCCCAATGTGCGATAGCATCTTTCTTTCAATGTGGAAGTTTGAGAAACATGTACTTTTTAAGATCCCAAGTGAGGAGCATCAATCTTGCTAATGAGGAACACTTGAGAGCTATGATAATACTGTACACATATGAAATTAAATGCAAGGTAACTAAGATTGCTACCTTTTGAAATGCGCAAAGTGGGACATTTTGTGTATGAACACGAGATTTTGCAGGACAAACTATACCCGCACCTATGGCAAAGGTCTGCATGTTTTTGGCAAAATAAAAGCTTATCCTTATAGGACTCATTTGCTTATACTCCAGATAACATTTATGTGTTTCAGATACAAAAAAATATTCTATTCATTTTTACAAATTGGAAAATAAGTCATTTACATAGTCATGGCAACACTTTCTAAGTAGTAACTGCATTTATAGCCGTGTTCATAGCTAAAACGTAGGCACATCACGTGTTGCCCCGATAACGGAAAAGTACCATATATATATATATATATATATATATATATATATATATATATATATATATATATATAGTGATTTTAACTGTTCAGTGAGTGTTTGACTGCATTACATAAGTTAACTGCTAAGTAAATGCACAATTTTCTGCTACTAGGCTAGTAACCAGGGCTGAGTGTGCAACTGGCTATTTGTGAGCAGTACTCTACCCTAATAAGCAACTACAAATAAATGATTACAATTTTATAGATTAGGTGTAGATTTGTTCATAGGTTCATAAGATGATACTAAGCTATTGGCCTGGAGGCCCTTAAAAGCCTAGCCAAGAATTTCGCCCATGTTCCCTCAAAGTCAGCACCTGTTTCCCCTGTCCAGCAGGGACACGGGTGGGATCCCATGGGTGTATTTTATGTTTCCC